>NC_056739.1:1132550277-1132612229 GCF_019279795.1 Protopterus annectens
AGCATCTGATGAAGATAAATTGCATGGAAAAACCTTATTAAGTGCCTTTGCATAGTTACCAGGGCTGAGCTATACTTAGCAGGTGTAAGCATTGCTTAAATATAAATTTGTGCACTGGTAAGCAAAGCCTATATGGTGTAAGTGCCTTTGCATTTAACTGTATGTTAGCACCACTTACTGTCATGCAAACCCATGTAAACCTGTTTAAAGCTGCTCAAAACTGCCTTAACCACTCTGTATCCAACAGTCCTTGTTCTGCCTAGTAACAAAATAAACAGACCTTGCAGGTCTTGAACCCAGGACCCTGTACACTATAGACTAAGCCATTGGAGCTGTGAAGATGTTTGTTGTTTCTTCAAATATATATTTCAGTACACATATTGAATAGTAGTGAACAACTGCTTTGACTACTATAATTGTTTAGTACTTGTAAGGGAAAATAGTGTTGAATCAGTCATGTTGTTATATCTAAATATACACATATCAGATAAATATGGTGGGATACATCTGGGAAGGTATATACAACACTCATGTTTACACATAACAAGGATATATATATATATATATATATATATATATATATATATATATATATACATATACATATGTAGATATATGTATACATGTACATACACACACACACACACACACACATATATATATATATATATATATATATATATATATATATATATATATATATATATATAAACATATATATATATATATATATATATATATATATATATATATATATATATATATATAGGAGTCATTCATTTGTTCAAACTTTCAAATGTTCGAAACTCATATGGCCAGCACCATATGAGCAAACGTTTGAATGGCCAACAAATGATAGTGGAGATCCCACTACAGTGCGGGACTGGGAGATTCCCCTTTCATGCACTGTAGTGCGATCTCAGAGTGAGAATATTTAAGTAGCAGGAGGTGTGGGGGGTGCAGGGGGGCTTGCTCCCCTGCATAACACAGTTTTACTGTATTTACAGGTAGGTAAATGGTGCTATTTCAGGATGTCGGTCTTTTGGAATGTTGATCATATGGTATCAGGCCATATGACAGTCGGCATTCTGAACGGTCGACATTCTGAAGTAGACCTATATATATATATATATATATATATATATATATATATATATATATATAAATGAATACATGCCTTCTTTGGAGCTGTCATGCCTCTGTTTTGTAATTTGCAGAAATGTATTCGGTTAGTAGCCGAATACATTTCTGCAGGTTACACTATTCCTGCACAGATGCCTGCCTGCTTCCTGGATCACTAATTCACCTCATTTGCATGGTTTTCACCTGCAAATAGGGTAATTAGTGTACAGGAGCTCTGTCCGTGCAGGAATAGTGTAGGAGCACTCGTGCAAATCCTGGGAGCTCGTTCCTGGATCGCTCATCAACCATATTGCATGCAGCAGCTCTTGCACTATTACTGCACGTCATGCGGAGCTTGATGAATCCTGGGACATATTTCAACTTTAGTTTCTGTGCAACTAAAACATAAGAATTTATTTGTTTGTTGTAATTGCAGGTTATAGAGATATGCCCTTGACAACTGTTTTATCTTGCAGCAGGGGTGAGTTAGTAGTGCAGAGGTTGCTATATCAGTCTGTCCTGACCTGTAAAGGAAAAATCAGAGGTTGCAAACTGTTAAGGCTACAAATAAAGCATGCATTATCAGACTGGCAGGGGACCAAATCTTTCTCACCTTCCCCCATAAACTGTACCACAAGGCACTTAAATGCAGGAATAAGCAAATCAAAGATAAACAATGCAAAAGCAGTATACTGAATTACTTTTTCACCTAATGCAGTAAGGGGCATAGTATTCTGGAGTAAATTACAAAATAGATAATGCACATTTCATGCAAAACTTCTTTTTATTACAAAATGCATCTTCTTAGCAAGTGTGCTGTCTTAAGGGTCTATACAAGCTGCTGCAGTACTGTGACCTTCTTTATAAAGATTGTGTGTGTGTGTGTGTGTGTGTGCATGTGTGTGTGTGTGTGTGTGTGTGTGTGTGTGTGTGTGTGTGTGTGTGTGTGTGTGTGTGTGTGTGTGTGTTATGTGTTTATGTTTACCTGCACACAAGTGCATTTTATGTAAGAAATTCAGGGAGAGCTTACTGTGAATTTTGGGAAATAAACCTACAAGTGCCTTTCATTTGATTATTGCCAGCAACTCTAACACATCTTATGCCAGCAGTAATATCAAAGAATAATACTACAGTATTGATCTCCTTTAAGACTTTCATAACTTTAATAATCTTTTATGATGTTTATTTTATAAATATTGCTTAAACTCACAAGACAAACATCATAAATCAAATTACTGATAGAAAACACAGAGATGTATAAGAGTATTTTTTTCCTTAGACAACACATTTTCCAGCATGCTACTGTGATAAAATCAGATGTAACAAATAAATGTTATAATCAGATAAATGCATCACAAAGAGCTTAAAAAACAACAGTGAAGAATCAACAATTTTTCACAATGGAAGCCAATGGTATATAATTTTACATTTTATTGTTATCTATGTTTTCTTTAGGATTTTTACAACTAAAATCAGAATTAAAAATATCTTCCAGGTATGTGTAACAATACATTTTGAATGACAGTACCTTATAGTATAAAATATTTCCATGAAATGTATTCATAGCATAGAAATGACAAAATAGCTTTCTCTGAAAAAAATAATAATAATAATAATAAAAATACTGATAATGCACAGTTGTCCATAGGGCCAAATCTGAAGATCAGTAGTCAGCAGATTGCAAAAGTCTTTTCTTCTGAACTTCTAGTGGGCTTCTATTACCATATCCTGCCCCTTGAGTTATTCTCCAATGTGAATGCAATGTATGTTGGGATATTGCTTTCCTCAGATGTATGTTTCTAATGAAATGGCTAACTGAGGGCCATTTAGTTAGGTGGGTATGTAAGGGAGGTGTTAAAGATACAATGACATCTGTGATAAATAATTTATTGTAATAAAATCACAAACAAAACCCACAACTATTAAAAGGCAGAAACCTATCTTCCTCACAATTCATCCATGCAATATATTTTGCATATGGAAAAGAAAAATGAATCCAAATGTTAGTCCAAAATACTCTTGCATAAAAACGTAGTTCCTTGTGATGTATTACTTTATGTTAACTAGATATTGTTGATTTCAAGAGCTGTTTAGGTTATTGATATGGATAAGACTGACCCCCTGATTCTCCAAACAGAGCAAGCCAAAATGCCATGATCTTGGAGTTGATCCCAGTAAATAGCAAGGGCCCGGGGGATTCACTTCCTCTATAAAATGCATTTTGATGTTCTTTACTTTTAAACATTTTTCATAGAATCATATATTTTGAGTTATGTTTCAGTGACTGTGCTTTTAGGAAATGATATAGAACCACTGATAACATATTACCTCAGATTTACTCCTACTAACAAAGTACAAATCCACATCCCAACACTCATTTGTGCCAGATATCAAAAAATTGCCATTAATGTAACATACCTATCCCATTCTTGTAAAAATCGGTCTCTTATTACTTGGCCATATACTTCAGATACTTCACAGGGATTTTTCATATGCTGATATCCATCCCACATACCAGGAATGATCAAGTAGTGAAAAATATAGGTAACAGAATCGACCATTTCATACCCACCTTAGGGGTGAATTATAAAACTGGGTCTAATAATGCAAGGCACAGGGCAGCATTGTGGAAAATTTCTGCTGTGAAATATGTGCTGCAGTTTGATGACTTGAGAACATTCACCTGAGGCAGAGCATCTGAGGGGTACGCTGATTCCCTCTCATACATTACAAGTATGGCTTTGAGCTGTCTTTGCATAAAACTGGACAGTGGCATATTTTTACCCTGTGAATACCAGATTAGTGAGTCCTAAAGAGAATCTTTGAGTGGGGCTCAGCCAGCATTTCAGGTATGCCCCTTCAAGTTAATCTAGACCTGAAGATGGTCACCATTTCCACCAATTTCTTTTGGAATCACTTGCAGAGGCTATCTTTCAGAATTGTCTATGTGAAAAACGATCTAGTTGACATGATGGAATGGCCAAAATGTCAAAACCCACCCCTTCAAGGCCACAACATTGAGCATTGCATTTGTCAAAAGTCAACATCCTCAAAGTTCAACCTATCAAATGGCATAGCAGACTAGCAGATCAGACATCATGTGTTAACAGGCATGTATGTATTTATCTAGTGAGCACAGTGAATTTAAATAGCAATATGCATGGACATCTGAGATGCTGCCTACCATGGTATTCAGTGGGTTGAACTTTGATCATGTTGACTTTTGACAAATTCAATGTTCGACAGTGTGGTCTCGATAAAGTGGGTTTTGATATTCTGGCCATTCGATTATGTCAGCAAGATTCATGAAAAAAAAACTTCAAAAGCTTATTGAAGCACTTTACCTGCATGTAAATTGTTTTCTAATTTGCCTGCTAGGATAGGTTCAGGGCAAGAAGCTTTCTATTATACTATGTCTGCAATTGTAAGAAAGAGATTGCGTGCATCTCTATGATATTTATACATATGCGGTAGCATGTAAATTCAGCATTTGCAATCATATTCCTGATTCCAAAACAGCAGACCAAATCATTGCTCTAAACAACGGACTAAGTGAATATTTTCATACCATGATATAAATAACAATTGCATCATAAAAGACTGAAGGTTTTGTTTCTAATTAGCTACCACAAAGTAAAACCTAGTAGTACATCAATGGTGGCCTATAAGCAGTCTGCAGAAGCCAGCCCTTGGTTATATTTCATTATTAGCTTTTTTCCTACTACTACCTAATGTGTATAAATTAAGTGCAGCTTATGCGTACAATATTCTGTCCGCAAGGCACCTTAAATTGTGTTAAGAATACAGCACAGTATAATCAAATAAATAGTAATGCCAGACAGTATTTTTTATAATGTCTACTGTGGTTATTTATACATTAATTCCTTCCTTCTTTGCATATATATTCATAAGTATTCCCTTTGCTCCTGGTTACAGAATGTTATGGTTTTCAGGGAAGGATACTCCCTTTCTCTATACAGGTACAAATACACAGTCACATCCTTTGTTCACAGTGTTTTATACCAACATCCCCTAGCAGTCTGTTATTGCCACGAACAATATGCCACAGTTAGGCACACCTGTTTGGTAATACCTAATCAGTTTATCCACTCTGCAAACAGTTCTGTCTGCATTTAAATAGGATACAGTAAGGTCTTGTCTATATAGGTAAAAGTAATGTATGTTTTGAGTAGTCATTTCAGGGTGCCTTCCCAACCACTGCACTACATTTCCCTGTTGTAGCAGGAGGCCTTGGAAAACTCTATTTGCATTTGCTTCCTTCAAGTATACACCCATATTTCATAGATTCATAGGTACTTACTTGACTATTAATCCATGAGGATCTTTAGAAGCCTAGCCATATATTCTCATGAAGTTGTTAGCCCTCATTTTATGTGCAAAGAATCCAGAGATAAGTAAAACATTTACATGTTGCCTCTATCTGTGAGAGACAAGGGTGCTAAAACAGGGGTGAATTTGTGGTTACCCATCCAGGTCTACAGATGATGTTTTAATAGTATAAGAAAAGTACTTTGTTTATATGGAGAGGAAGGCAATTACATTACCTCTCAGCTGCCCCCAATTTGTAGAGATGCATTCATTTCTGCCAAAAATTTTGCTCTGTACCTCCTAAATGACAAATTTTTGAGAAGTTCTAAACTAATACCATCAGTATCTGAAATGTCTCTACTCTGAGTCCTTTTTGCTAATTATATTTTGTTTTGTCCTAATTCTGGAGAGCTATGTGCATGCATAATGTGGTTAATCAGCATAAAGTGTTACTAAACTGTATTATGCTGCATTTGTGCAGTGATTCTGTGATATTTCTCTTTTTATGACTGTGAGCAATAATTCCATTTCAAAGGATGAGCTCTGCTGCATTAATCCATTCTTTTAGAAGCTACCCTTATGTTTATAATCCCCTTTCACATTAGATGACCCAGAAAAAACAGCTACATAAAGTCCCACATATATGCTTGTGTCTCTCAGTGAGTTTTCTGGCATGCCTTCCTTCTCCACTGGATACAATCTAAGCCAGGGGATCACCGGAAAATAGTTCTACATAAACTTGTCCTGCAAACACATTTTCTTCAATTTCCAAACATCTTTCCATCTCAAAAGAAAATGTGTCAACAAACTACATACATGATCCGTCTGCTGATGCTAATAGATACCTTCATGTTCCTAGTTTATCTATAACCCTTCCCACTTCTCCCATGAAGAAGCATGCAAACATACGAGTTTAGACTCTCCTTCCTGATTAGGGTGGAGTTAAACAAAAGTTCAAGCACACAAAATGAAAGACATAGGAAGATAGACATGTTCAATACTTATTTTTATGTTTGGGAGATTTTTTCTTTATTGTTTATCATAAGATTGTAGTCTATGTAGTATGCAGTCCACATGCATGGAACACTACTATATTTCTCACCAACGATTGCCCTTTTTAATCCTCACTAGTTAGTCTCAGTTACTTTTACCTAGTGCATTCAGTCATGGCCCAAAATTGATGATTACTTGCTTTATGCTCCTGTTCTAACAAATTATTCCATACATTGTTTTCCAAGTCAAACAGATAACTCTAAACAACTGCAAATGCTCCATATACAGAATGGAAACAGTTCACTAGATAATTGAAAAAAAAAATATTTTATGTATTAAAAGCAGTATAACACAGGATAATTTTATAAAGATAATGCTTGTCTAGCTCAGAGCCAGCAAATTTAGTATGCCTTTTATATGAGCTATATAATTAAAATAAGCCATTGCACATGGCACACGAGATATAAGCTTATTATCTGCTTACCTACTAAGCAGTTTTTTCTTAGCACTCAGAGGACCCATACTTTCTTTTTGGATATCAAACAGATAATGTTCTTACCAAACCACCTCAAGCCATATTTTACACTGTTGAGTGGCTAAGCCTGCCATGGCACGCATTCTGTGATCCATGTTCTGCTATCTTGAGGATACTGCGCACCACAGTAGATGCCCAAAGAGGTTGGTCTGTACAACTCTTCCCCTATAGAGCACCATATAGAATCTGTGCTGCTGCTCACAGCTCCATTCAATGCTGAGTTTGAGATGGAAACATTCAGCATTTTTTTCAGACATGGGAGAAACCCCACGGAGACACAAGGAGAACATGCAAACTCTAAACAGGCATTGGTCAGAGGTTAGGATCAAACCTTGCACATTATGCATGGGAGGCAAAGTCCTTAACCACTAAGCCATCTGGTCTCTCAACACCTTGAATGAAAGTTCTGGAGATGGTGATTGATAAACGGATACGGAGAGTAGTAGAATGTAAGATGGGAGATGAGCAGTTTGGATTCAGATCAGGATGCAGCACAATTGACCCAATATTTGCATTGAGACAGATACTTGAGAAGAAGCTAGGGATGAGGAGAGAGTCCAACTGGGCATTTCTAGACTTGGAGAAAGCATATGACAAAGTCCCAAGAAAGCTGATCTGGGCAGTACTGCGATGGTTTGAAGTCCCAGAAACATTGGTACAATTAGTGCAGGCTATGTACAAGGACCCAGCGACTCATGTACGAACAGTGTTCAGCCTCACAGAGGGGTTCCCAGTGAGAGCGGGTGTACATCAGGGTTCAGCTCTGAGCCCACTGCTGTTCATACTGGTGATGGACTACATTAGCAAACAGGTTGGAGGGGAGGGATCAACAAAGCTGCTGTATGTAGATGATGTGGCAGTGCAGGCAGACTCTGAGCTAGAACTTCAGTAAAGGATAGGAGAATGGAATGCAAATCTGAAGGCACATGGGATGAAACTAAGCACAGATAAGCTAGTGGTAATATCGGCAAATTGGGGAAATCAGAAAAAAATGAGAATAGAGATAGAAGGGAAGATAGTGGAACAGGTAAACAGCTTCAAGTATCTGGGAGGGGTGGTTGAAGAGAAGGGTAGTCTGAATGAAGAGGTCAAAGCTAGAATCAGAGGGGCTGCAGCCAACTGGCATAGAGTATCAGGTGTAGTCTATGACAGAAGAATGCCAAAGAAGCTGAAAAGTAAGGTGTACAAGACAGTGGTGTGACCAGTACTACTGTATTGTACAGAAACCTGAGCAGTAAAAGCAGAGTAGTTAAGAAAGCTGGAGGTGATGGAGATTAAGTGCCTGAGATGGGTAGGTAGGATGCACACTGTGGAACAGACAAAGAAATGAGGATATAAGATCAGACACCAAAGTAGCTCCAATTGCAGAAAAGGTCAAAGTGAACAGATTACGATGGTTTGGGCACCTGTGTGGAAAAGTAGAAGACAATCTGGTGAGGAAGATTTGGGACAAACAGTAAGAAGGTAAGAGGAAGCGAGGATGTCCAGCAAAGAGTGGATGGATTGTGTGAAAGAAGATCTGCGATGGTCAGGCATGAGTGTTGAAGAAGGCAGGAGTGTGGCACTGAATCGAGAGAGATGGCGACAGTTATCCCATGTTGAAAAATGGGAAAAAAGGTGGCTGATGATGATAACGATGAATGTCCTTACTCTGGATACATACAGATACACTGAATCTGCATCTTACTACCTTTCTTATATTTACCTCACCTGTGTTTATGCCCATTTGGCTTGTTTTACCTCTGCACTGCTTATTTACCCCATTTTATACCTATTTTCTTCTGGAGATACTTTTACCCACAGTTACCAAATGTGCATACATTGTTCCCACCATTGCATTATCCAGTCTTGCAGTGGATGGCCTTAATGCCAAGGTTTTTATTTCTTACATGATTATCAGGACATCCACAAAAGTTAGTGTGTGCCTTCTTTTCCATTTCCTTATGATGACTTTCTTGTTACTAACATTAATAAACAATGCAGTGCCTTACTGTAACCTGATTCATTTCTGCTACACAGCATAAATATCTTCTTGCTCAATACCTTATCATCCCTCCAAATTTGGATTTCTGTTTGCAAGTCCTTCTTCAGTTTCCCCAACTCTATACATATCCATAAAATACATAGCCCTATACCACTCTCTCATGCCTCACATCTGCCACATTCCCTCCACGTATTTGGGAACATCTTCTGAAGTTTACTCAGGCTGTGGAAATAACCGTGTGAGCATTTCCAGGCTTCTTTTTTTTTAGTTGGTTGTGTATCTTGGTGTCAGGCATACTTCAATCCACTGCTCTCCTGAAATCTATTTAATTATTCTCCTTTTCCCTATAATTTTAATATTCACATTCGCTGTGCATTCCACTATACAGACTGCCAATTCCAGTGTGTCTTCCATTTCCTGCATCGCATTTTCCCTCTGCCTTTATTCACATATTATTCCTATATAAGAGAGGTGATCTCTAATCTAGACTCTAAATTTATTCTGAACTTCCCCCAGTCAAACAATTCATCCTTCTTCCTTAGCTCTTCCCAGTACTTGGGCTCATTAGCCAATTTCCTCCATATTACTGCAACAGTCTCTAGATCCCTCATTCTGTTTCTTCTTTCCAGCCTTATTGGTACAATCTTCGCTCTCCACTTTCTTTTTAAGCTTTTTTCATAACTTCCACTATATCTTTATAAATATAATGTTACATGTATTTGCTTAGAGTTCTCATTCTATCTGTGACCGAAAGATTACTCTGTCTGCCTTATCATCATTGTTTACCTTACACACATGCCATTTCATGTGTGTCAAGTACACCAGTCTAAATGACATTATTGTATAGTTATAGCAACGATTTAAGTCCAGAAGGCCTAATCCAACCTGGTCTACTGATAAAGTTAATTTATCCCATGTAACCACAGGTCTTTCCCTTCCTGAAAGAAGTTTTTAGTTTCTTCAAGTTGGTAGATGTAAGCTTGGCTTGTGTACATTATGAAGAGCACCCAAAACATTTTAACTGTGGTTGTCTTACTATCGCTATCCATAAACATTATCTTTCAAGTTCACATTTTGTTGAGTGGCATTCTTACTTTCTACCCTCATCTCTGTAGCTCCATCATTTCCCTCTTTTTTTATCCAAATTCCTAAGTACTTCTTTCTTTAATGACCTCAAAATAAGGGGTATTGCAGGATTAATCTTCTATATGGTGACTCATTTTAGCAGGATTAGGTCATGACATTACAGCTACAAAAAAAAAAAAAAAAGACTTGCATTAAAATTACTGTATAACTCTACATGTACAAAAATATTGCATAGTAAAAATGTGGTACACAAATTCTTTTGAAGCAATCCAGATTTTGTTTCCCTACATTAGTAGTTATATTCTTCATTTGTGCTAGTTTGTTGATGTTTTATCAGCAGCTGAAATGACTCCTAAAAAGTGCTACAGCTTCATGTTCTGTAGTAAGAACTCAGACATCTGTCAGAGTAAGCAGCATTATGTCCTACTGTTGGTTAAAGTACTCCCAGCAGCATTTATAAGCTTTTATAACCTAAGGGCAGCATGTCACAATCTAGGAGAGGTCTGGACAAACAACTGAGAAAATACTTACACCAGTAGGACCACTGCAGATTCAGTATATAAAACAAAATAGATATAGTGGCAGTTGCATAGAAACCAAGTGCTTGAAAATATGCATTTGGCTCAAATATGCATTGACTGAATAAAGTCACTGCAATTAGGATTTATCCATATCATTAAGTATAGTAACATCATTTTGAGAGTACAGGGGACCACCCTCCATGAGAGTTTGTGGTTTTCCCCGAGAAACAAAATGTGTTTTTAAAGACCATGTAAAACACATTTTTTGTGACTGAAAAGTTTGATTAAATGTTTTTTGATCTATTGTTCTGAAAATAACGAAATGTCTTTTTCTTTTCCCAGATGCATAGTTTAAGGGTGGAAAGACACTTTAGCTCTACTGATAAAAAGACTCTATCTACTGTACACCTATCCACAGCTTCTTCGTATGAAGCATTTTAGCTCCAGGAATACAACCAGTAAATATGAATATGTACTTCAACATTATCATTCATTTGCCAAACAGACATAACTCAATTCTTAACTTTAGTTACCTTGACTGTCAGAAAGTCCTGGCATAATCTCTGTTTCCATCCACCCAGCCATCCCTATTCATCCATCCTTTTTCTAAATCACTTGTCCTGATGAAGGTCACAGTAGTGGTAATTTAGAGGGTAGATCAGGTTTCTCTATCCCCTATAATAGTTCATCCTCTGGAATTCGCAAGCATTTTCAAAGATTGAGAAATATAAACCATCCAAAATGCCCTGTGTCTGACCTGGCCTCCTTTAAGTTGGCCATGCCTGGTAAATCTGTTAGAAAAGAAACCTAGAGTCTTCACTGTACAGGACCCATACCATTCAATTTGACTCTTCTTAATATGAAGAAGCAATGATTGTACTCCAGCAACATTCTGGATTGTTGAGTTCCTCAGTCTGTCTTGAAAAGTAAGCCCTGCTTGAGAAGGAACCTCATTTCTTCTGCTACATACAGTGATCTATTTTTTTTTCAGTTAATACCCAAAGTGCATGACAATATATGAAGATAGAGACTGAGTACCACTAACCAATTGATTTATTTTATGCTTCACAAGCACAGTCTAGTAGAATACCTGAGCAGTTCTACTACTGCACCCATCCTCTAGTTAGTCTCCCACTTCCCTCTACCCATACTTGTGAAAAAGAGCCCACAATATTCATAATGAGGTGCTCACTCTTTCTCACCTGCACAGAGCAATCTGCTTTATTCCTGGAGAGAACTATAACCTCTGATTTGGAGATGATGAGTTTCATCTTATCTGTTTGATACCCAGTAATAGATTGATCTAGTATATTCTAGAACTCAGTCACTAGTAGCAAAATAAAAAAAATGCAAACCTTATATAATTTACTGGAAATGTTCAAGACCTTATCTGTGCCTTAATAGCTTTCCTTGAAAATCACAAATAGTAGGGGATAGAGACATGCCTTTGGTGGAATATACTATATCCTGTTTGAACATCCTTGAATTAGCTCAGATAATATAGATACACCTCTCAATCCAAAAATACAGGGTCTGAATGGACTGGCAGCAGTGGGACTGGGGCCCTATAGTATTGTTACATTCTCCTGAGAGGCTGTTGACTCCTGTAGAATTAAATAACATAACTCAGATCATAAAAGAAACACAGCAGAAGAATACAAATACCATCAGCATAGGGACTGCATCCCCTACCCTGCAACTTATAGGTCACTCTAATTCTAAGAAAGAAGAAATCTCTGCTATACTACATAGTTATTCATCTGGGACAACTGCCAGTCTCACAAGAGTGATTGCACAACAGTCTGGCTCTCCTTTTAAGACATTCAAGAGTAGACAGTGAAATGCCTTATCCATGTTGTCAAATACATACAAGTACTGGCGAACTTCCATAATGCCCTCTAATGTTTGTGAAAGGGCAAAGAGTTGAGTCTTTGTTCCACTGCCAGAAGAGAGTCCATATTATTCTTCCTGAATCAGAGGTTCTACTATTGGACGAAGTCTGGTATATACTTTCCCAGGGAGGCTGAAAAGAATGATTTTTCTTTTAGTTGAAGTATCATCCTGTCTCTCTTCTTGAAAATGGGGACACTTTCCCCCGTTTGTCAGTTAAGATGTACTATCTGAAGCTTTCAAACAATACCAAATAGTCTGTTAACTATGCAGGCCTAACAATGTCCAATACCTTCAGCAGCTCTTGCCACAGCAGAAATGTTTATTGTTGCACTGACTGTAAAGACTACATAAATATAGCCATTTCCACCATATATTTTGGGCAATATCCTGCCCCTCTTCTTGAGCCCCAGTGGTCTTCTAGAACCTCTTTGAGGATACATGAAAGTCATTTTCCATCACCATGAGAGTTATATCAAAGTGTTTTTTTTTTACCTAAAATGTGGATTTCAATTTGAATATTCATCAGGGTTGCCACCATTCATTGTGGCTAAAACTAGAGAAAAGCCACACCCCTCACATCACCCATAACCCCACCCATTTCTGCCCCCTCTACCATCCACATTCCACCCATTTTGTGACATCTTTATGACATCAGCTGATGGAGCATGCCCTCTTTTTCTGTCCCTGATGCCTGCTTTCTGCCAATTTACTATACTTTTCCATAAAAAAGCATAGCAAATCTGCCCATTTTTGAAACAGAATACCAAAGTTTGTACAGTGTTTTTCAGACTACCGGAGAATAGGTTTGATTTCCAGATAGTCCGGAAAAAAAAACGGAGAGGTGACAACCCTAATATTCATAATGGTAACCTGAACACTTATATAAAATCTTTTCCTCTTAAAAAATATCTATAGTGAGTGTGCAAATTTAAAAATAATGAGTTTCCAATCTGGCTTTTTGACACAGAGAGATAAAGTTTTGACTATGATCCAGGTGGCTGGAGTTTGATTAGCTGCTCTGTTTTGGGAGGAGTCAGACTTGGAGACTTGTAGGCTTCCCAGTCCTAGAAGGCAGGAGGTGATCTGATCTACTGTATGACTGACTCACCAGGTCAGTTATGGAATGTCAGGCAGCAGCTGCTAGGTCAGTATGGCTTACAATAGTGTAGCTAGGGCAAGGCAAGAGGGGCAACTGCCCTGGGCACTAAGTTTTGGGTGGGACTATGATAAACTGATCCTGATCTCTAATGCAGTACTTAATAAAAGCCGGAATTGCATTTGAGGTCAAATCTAGCACTCTGTGTGTAGTCTAAACTGTAGGAACTGCTTACTACATTATTTATTTTTTTACCTGAAACCTAAACGCTAAAGTGCTCCATGCAGGCAAGGTATAAAATGTAGCAACTGTTTGAATTTTTTTTAACTAAAATATGAGCTATGTAGTGCTCCATGCAAGGAGTGTATAAACTCTGGCAACTGTTTGGACGTTTGTAATAATCAGTTTGCTACAGTTTATAAAAATATTTTTTTTTTCATTTATTTTTTTAACTAAAACATGAGCTCCATAGCACTACATGTGGACAAGGTATAAACTGTAGCAACTGTTTCATAAAACACGTTCAAAGGGAGACAGGGGCAGAGCACAGAAATATGACCCGAATGGCTGTGCAGGAGGAAGGGGGGGGCATGTTGTGCATCTGGCCACCTGGTTTGTGTGCCAGTAGAAGGAACGTCCATTTTTTTCCTTTGTTTAATGGCACAGGTAGTGGTGGATTTGTAATAATCCAATTAAGATCGGATTAATACAGTAAGTTTTTTTCTCTTGAAGAGCTGAGCAGATAGTTCTTGTTACTGGTTGAACCAGCTATGTTCCTGGTGGCTCACACCAAATATAAGTCAGGAACATGGTTGTATGACGTGCTACAAAGAGCAATGCACAAAACCTTCCTTAATCAGCAGTTTCCAGATCAGAGAGGAAGAGGACCTTCACATCACTGATGGGCTACCCAGTACCTGAACCTCACCCCAAAGGAGAACTAATGGGATCCTAGGGCTCTCATACTGGTTGGAAAACAAATGTGATAGCTTCTGCCTTGGAAAGGGAAAAAATGGCTCAATAGGAGAGGAGTCCTGAAGCTGGGAGGATTGAGGAAAGAAAAACAATGCTGAGTTCTCATCCCACACCATGTATTTGCAAAATATACCTGTCGTCTTGGAAAAACAACTGCAAATGATTTCATGCCAGTGGGTACACCCTCATACATACACTTTGCTCAGCCTGTAATTACAACCCACTTGTACTTTTGTTTTTCATCTATAAACCTCCAAAACAGTTTATTTCCAAAGGCCATCAGCATTTCATTTGCATCATATTCTGCACCAGAAATGTAGCAGTCATTCATGATCTATTGTTTGAAATTATTCAGATGGCTACCACCTCTTCTGAATGCAGTCTTCAGCCACTGTTGTACCAACAAATGTCTCTTCCATAAGTTCAGTCCGCAACACTCTTCTCAGACTATTATGTTTCATTATCTCTGTCTGTCCATCAAAAATCCTTAAAATCTTCCAAAATCCGCTTCTGTGTATCTTCACCTTACTTCCACAGGAAGCCAGTAAGAACCCAACTTCCCACTAGAACTTCAGATGAGGAGTCCACAAAGAGTGTATTTAAATGTTCTGCATCATATATATGAAATCAATCTACACAATTATTTACACAGTATTTGTAATGTTTCAACATTAAGTCTAATTATCACTTTTTTCTTTAGATGCCCTATTCAGAGGCTTATGAATTTTTCACTTTGAAATTTTTCAGCTTTTTATTATTCATTCATGGTCATTTTTCTTTTCGTATCTATGTTGTTGTCTCAAAATTTTACATATGTTTTGTAGAGTACCATATAATTTACTCATCAAAGATTGTTTGGTCAGGTTTAGCCAACCAGATGGGACTTTTAATCACTATTCTATTATAACCTGCCCTGAGATTCTATGACCTCACAGTTATAATAAGAAAGGGAACTTGAGAAGGGCAGTCTTCTCTGCATGGGAGAGCATACCTCTCAACTGTAAAGATTTTTGCAGAATGCCCAGATTTGTACCTCATATTTTTGGTCCGTTTTTCATAAAATGGTGGTTTTCTGGTAAAATTATTAGCAAATCATTAAATACTGAAGATAGAAAATAACCACAGACATTTGAGTTTCAGACATCCCACCCTTCAGAAAATTCATGCTAATGCAAAATCTGTTATTCTATCAACTTTCTAAGTTTCTAAGAGCAATATTTAAAGTGTCCCTGTTTTTCGGCGTTTGTCCCACTTTTATTTCTGACTTTGTCCAGATTTCTTGCTTTAAGTGGTTGAGAGGTGTGATGGGAGGTGTTTGGTGATAGCTACCTGCAGAAAAAAATAATTATTAGAAAATCCATTCAGTTAGCTGAACTTAACCAAGGAATCATTTTTCATTCCCATTTTCAGTACAGACCAAGTACAATTCACAATGTTTACACAATACAGGTTTGACATACAGCTGTACGATAACCAAGTCAGCTTATGTTTTGTATATATGGTGTAGCAAGTATATAAATGATTTGACATGCTAGATTAGCCCTGTATAGGGGAAACATAATCTAGGGTCATGTTTAAGAAAGCTTATGTACAGCTTGAGTTGTGTGTGTGTGTGTGTGTGTGTGTGTGTGTGTGTGTGTGTGTGTGTGTGTGTGTGTGTGTGTGTGTGTGTGTGTGTGTGTGTGTGTGTGTGTGTGTGTGTGTGTGTGTGTGTGTTATCATTTCTTGTATTTGCTAATAATCCAGGGTAAGACTAGACATTCCTCTCATTGGGCAGCAGCAGGAATAGAGGGTAGCTGCCATACCTACATAGCAAAACAGCACTATCTGCACACCATGTTCAGAGGGCAACTACAAGAACCACTTTATGAAAGCAGTAATGCCAAACAGTGTGTGTGTGTGTGTGTGTGTGTGTGTGTGTGTGTGTGTGTGTGTGTGTGTGTGTGTGTGTGTGTGTGTGTGTGTGTGTGTGTGTTACTTTGGTAGGCTTGATACAAGTATGGACTTTATAAAATTGCACTTTTTGAAGAATCCACCAAATATGCCATCTTCATCATTAGACTTGGCCACTACATTTTTGGTAGGCTGTTATTCAGGGTAGTCTCTTTTCATTAGTACATGTCATTCATCTTAAATAGGATTCCAGGTACTGTCTGCCACAGGGACAACAGCCTCTTGTGGGAAAAAAAAAACATAGTTGGAACATAATGCCAGTCTACAAATTATGTGGAACAGATCTGAAAAATAAAGTATCACACTGAACATGGAAAGGTGTGAACTGAGTACAGCTGAGTTAAGCTTTCTGGGTTACATTTTATCAGCTAAAAAGGGGAAAATAGATTAAAGTTATAACAAAAGCTCAGTAGGAACCCAGACTAAGTCCAAACACAATATAATTTCAAAAAGGACATCCAAAAGGCTGAAGTTGAGAAAAAACAGTTTTAATAACAATAATAAATGTACACAAAACAAACTGGTGAGCTCAGAAAGATGAGAAGGGTACCCCTTTGATATTCCAAGGACCATAACCACAGTTCTCAGAAGTATGACACTGTATGTGTGAACTAGGGGAATATATAGCAAGTTTGAGTTTGTGGGGTCTCACAGTATTCCTCCTCTCCAAGGTGCTGCTCTCTCAGAGATAGTAAACTGTGTGTGGGCTACTTTGTGTGTTTTACAGGAAAGCAAATCCCCATAGAAATGTGTTTTGAAAGTTCTGTAGTGAGTTTGAACATTTATGTATTTCCCTGTTTCAGTCATACACACACACACACACACACACACACACACACACACACACACACACACACACACACACACACACTTTTGGAGTTGCAGGACTCACATTTATGGCTTTCACACTTTCGGTCTACAATCAATGAGGAGCAGCAACATGCTGCTTCATATGCTTCTCCTCAGACATCTTGGATAGAATAGAAATATGTAAAGATAAGGGAAAAGGCCTTCAGCCTGACCTAAGGGAGTAAACAGTTCACTAAATTCCTAATTGGCTGTCATAATAAATTCCATACAACCCATAAACCTTTGGTGAGTGTGTTGGGTCGACAAGCTCTTATAGACCTCTGACCCCTGCTCATCTCAGACTTATTAGGAAAACTTCAGACACTGGACCTGACCCAGATGGGCTTTGTCAAGGGAAAGTCATGCCTACTAAACCTAGTGGAATTCTTTGAGAAGGTCATCAAGGCAATGGATGACAGGAAAATGGTACATACCGCCTACCTGGACTTGACTAAAGTGTTCAATATAATACTCCACTAGTGGTATAGTTGACAAACTCAGAAGTCAGAATTGGTGATCTCACCCCACTAAGACACCAGTCAGCAGCATAGTACCTCAGGGCTTCATGCTGGGGCTGCTCCTATTTGGCATCTACTTCTCAGAGGTAAAGGCTAATTTTAATGGCCTTTGACTGACTAGATTCAAAGATTACTGCAAATTGGGAGCTATTATATAATCTCCCCATGATACAAACTTCTTACAAGAGGGTCTAACATAGACAAATGACTGGTGGCAAAGTCACAGATTAAAACTCAATTCCAAGAAATGCATTATAGTGCCTTTTGTGAAAACCGCCACCCAGGCTAATTACTCCATCAATAAGACACCCATAAGAGTTGATACGGCAGTCAGGGATTTAGAAACATATGCAGATAGTAAGCTGGCCTTTGACCAACATGTGGCCAAGGTAGTAAGAAAATCATTCTATATCACCCAACGTATAAGTAAGGGCATGACATCCAGGTCAAAGGAAGTCACAGTGCTACTTTATTTGGCCCTTGCCAGACCCATCACTGAGTATAATGCCCACTTTGGCATGTACCTGACCAGACATATGCAACAGTTGGAGCACCAACAAAGGTTCCTTACCAGGATTGCCTTAAAGACCTCTCTCTCTATGAGATCTATGCCTGGCATACAAGGCATCTTTGGATCTAGCTCTGATGGACCTTACACAGCCACAAAAACGATTAGTATCAGAATGACTAGATCCAAGGATTTAAATTTAGCTTGTGGCATAAATGAGACATGTTGGTGGGACAGATGTGTCTCAGAGGTTCCCATGCTCTGGAACAGGCTTCCCATTCATGTGAAGCAGAGTCTTCCCTAACCTTATTTAAGCATAACCTTGACCAATGGATAGGAAAATAGAAATTTATCCTGGGTCTGGCTCTTATGTCCCTGACAGACAGAGGTGGAGAGTAAAGCCTAGATTAACATACCCTGCCTACATAACCTCTAGAAACTTCCTAACTAACATACCTTCCTAATAAATGCCCATGATGCATAGGGACACAACTGAGTTAAATTACATGGCTAAGATTATAAAGGCCCTGATGGTTGTTAGCCTAGTATATACCTATGAACCTATTAGATACTCTTACATGGTCTATCTCTTGGTGAGATTATGCTAGTAGTAGATGTATTGTCGCATGCACTAAGAGGCTGTAAATGGGGTAAAAACAAAGCAAACTGGACAGTATTTTGTTGATGCATACCAATATTTATAGGGTTATTGGGGTGGATAACTTGCCAACTCCAAGAACAGCTCTGCACTTATAACATATATTCTCACATGACAACCTGTTGAAATGAATAAGTGCTTGAACCACATCAGACTGGAGGAGATAGTGAAACAGTGCTAGTCTGAAAGGGCATCTTTCACACTTTGCAGTGGTCTTCTGCTAAAATGCTGCAAGTCTGAGATGCTTTCACTTGTGTGCACCATAGTCCTAGACAAAATACACAAGGGTCATCAGGGCTTGTGAGACAGAGAAAGAGACTGCAGTGAATTGCCAAGCATATGACAAACAATGAATAAGTGTCACTATGGCACAAATTCCCAGCTAACTGCAGGAGAGGCCTTGGCAGAAGCTAGGAATCAGTTTACTCACTCTGGATAAGTGGTGAATTATTTTCTCTGTAAAAACGTTGAAACTACTACCCAAATAATATGAACACTTTATGGTGTATATAAAATTAATATTTGCCAGACATGGCATCTTGAGATCCCATTCTTTAAGAGCAGACATCAGTTTAATAGGTACATGGCTGCTCAGCTTGTCAACTGCCATGGGATCAGGCACATAATTAATAGACTGAAAGTCACCCAGAATAATGCTAGGTCTGTGCACCATGCCCAGATGGTTTTAAATCTACTCAGAAAAGTAGAAGATCCTTACCTAGCACAATATCATTTCGAGAGTGACACCTTTGGCAAAAGGGTAACCATCTGGCCATTTTCCTGTGGGGTCCTGACTTCATAACACTATGCTTCAGATTTTGTTTTTGCTTGTACCAGAATTCCCCTCATCAGAAAGCCATAGCTGTTTCAGAAATGGAGAAGAGGCTGAAAGAGACTGTTTCCTTTAATGAAGGCCACATTTTGAGCTGCCTGAGTTCCTTTAATGAAGGTCCCATTTTGAGCTGCCTGAGTCTGACTTGTTCTGTAGATTATGCCAAGGGCCTGGGAAATACTGTGCTACCCACAACCCCCTATTACATCTTATGCTTACCTGAGCACATTCTGAACTGGAAAGAAAACATGTCTTGCGACTGCAAAATAAGGGGCGAGGGAGTAAGACAGCATGTAGTGACTGCTCTGGTTAGGTTACCGCCTGAACAATACTTTCCCACTGTCACAAGGACCAGCAGTAGTGTAGTAATCCAGTGTAAAAACCTAAACAATATCAAAGTGGAACATTAATAGACAATTATCAGGAAAGATTTCATCAGGGTAAAAAGGTACAATTGCACTGTGGAAGAAAAGTCAATTTTCCACAGGGCTTTTGAAGTGATATATCCTGAGTTTATGAATTCAGGGTTTAAAAATGTTTATGAAAACAAAAGCCAGTAAGTAGATGTGGTGTAATATGGAAATGCAGTGACATGCTAGGCTAGAACCCTGGTTGAGGTGGTCTTGCATGAAGTTGAGGAAGGACTATGTCCAACATGAATTAGGAGTGTGTGCTGTTACTTTCATTTGTGTACCTCTAGCTTTGAATTATATCTGAGAAGACTTATTTGTCTGTTACTCAGCTGACAACATTGTGTTAAGTGCTAAATATTAAGCATATAATAAAACTTTCACATGTCCAAAACATTAGCCATATAACATTTTCTACAGTACCACTTGAAGTACTGCTCAAAAGGAAATTTGCAAGGAAGTGTAAGTAAATGACAATGTTTTACTTCACTTCTTGTAACCTGTTCTGCTGTTTTATTAGTTTAATTTGCTTTTGTCTGCATTACAGTCTAACAACTTCTTCTTTTGTTTTGATTAATGCATACAGATGAGTCCAATGATGCAGAACTGTGTGCCACTTATGTTAACAGATTAGTCCTTGGTGAAATCACAGCTGCACAGATGGGAACACATAGAAGGAATAAATTAGCCTCTTATACATTGGACTTGCACACTATTTTTATTTACAAGGAATAACACATGAAGATACTAAATGCTGTTTTAAAGGAATAGATGACATATCAATAACTATGTTACATACAGAATATAATATGAAATTATAACAGACTCTTTCAGTTGAAACTGGATTACAGGGCAGTTTGAGAAAACTGTAAATATTTACATGGATGAAAGATTCCAAACATCACAGAAGGATTCATTTACACAGAACAGTCATTTTTGAGTTGTATGAAACAAAGATAGACTATGTGGATTTTTAGTCCCTTTTGTCATCACAATGTTGTTGTCATGAGTTCCACACTAAATAATGACTGTGTGCCCTCTGATTGCATTAGTTCCAATTTTTGCCTTCTTGTTTTTGCTGCAGTTATGACGAGGGTAATGTAGAAAACTGACCACATGCAAACACTTGAAAGCAATTACAGAAGGAAAATATTTGTTGTCATAGTAACAAATCAGATGGACGTAAATGATTTGATCCTGACCTTGGCAGCTGAAGTAGTTACGCTCATATTCTGCAACAAATAAATAATAAATAAAAATTGAGAGCATTTATTAGGTTTTATACAAAATTGACAAGGATTTAAATTATAGCTGCTTTTAAAATGTTATGGTAGCCTTTCACTGATCCACAATACAAATTTTTAGGAGAATGGAGAATTTTGATTATTTTTAAAAGATAAAACAGGTGCAGAGATGGAATATGTGCGCAATTACCGAAGACCATCTATCTGATTTAAGAAGTAATAGCCCATCACCCACGGCAGATCCCATGTATGGAATCTTCAGGGCATTTTTCCTATCATCAGGTTTGCAGCACTGAAGTTACCAGCTCCCCCAGACAAGGAAGAAAAATTAGGTAATTATATCACCTGACAAAGCTGATGAATGGAAAGTATCACAGATCTTGGCATGATGACTCATCTCTGGATCTTCGTGCAAACTATGGCCCCACCCCCAAATAACATTCTTTCCTTAAGAAAATGCCCCAGTTCTCCTGCTGCTCTGTGTCACCACAGCTCACTTTTTGCCCTGCCACTGTTGCACAGGTCATGTCTGCAATTTCATTAGCACCCTTACCTCTCAGCTCTGTACATGTACTCCCTGTACACTGCACTGTTGCAGTCTTCCATAGTGTATGAACTTCCAAACATTTGCCCGCAGTGCATTTTATCACCATGAATGAAAAAGGATTTTGAATACTACAGCAGGGGGTCAATTCTGTCTTTCATTCTTTAATTTATTACACTGCAGCATGAGGAATGATTTGACATCACAACATTTATACTTGTCACTGCAGATGAAGCGATATGTTTGAGACCCCTAAAAGCCTTGTTCTTTTGTCACTGCCAGTAACCTACAATATAACTTATCACGGTATTTCCTCCATCTGTATGTCAAGTAAAGAGTTAGATGCAAAGAAAAAAAATATTAAACTATAATACTCTAAATGTCTGAGGTCTTAGTATTACTTCAGAAATACAAAATTACGTATTTATGGAAACTTGAAAACAAAGTTTTTATCTTTCCAGTTGACAGCCTGATGTGTCATTGCTGATTTCATTTCAAATTTCTTTTTTTCATCAGAAAACTTCTGATTAAGATATTCACACCACTGCTGTATTCATTTACATCAGTTTATACTATGGATTATTTTGGAGAAGGGAGCAGTAAAACCTATACCCCCGGATTCATGAAGCTCGGCGCAAGGCCGGTGTAAGGCTTGCGCCGGCCGTGCAGCGTATATATGGAGTAGTAGCGCCATATGCATATTAATGAAGGCGTGCAGCCGCCACAGCCACGTGCATAGGAAACGTGCGCGAGTGCATGAGGTGTAACGAAGTTGCAGAGGGAGGCGTGTCAATGTCGGCTGTCGATGAGCAACCTAAACCGCTGAATATTATAGTCTGCCTGCAGTAATAATCGCACCTATCAGTGTCCGACTGAAACGTATACAAAGCATGCAAGATAGTCCCTGCGAACAGAAAATGAAAAAGCAAACACAAATGCACGATAGGGAATAACAGGTCCCTACCCTTGAACAAATGACAGAAAAACCGTGTGCCCGTAGTGCAACGTAGTGTTGATAGCTATACCATGTGGAAGTGAAACATATCATATGCTAGGGCGCTGCCAGGAGGTATGCCCAGCCCAATGGAGAGGGTCACCAGCTGACCCATAATGTGAGGGAGGGTACATAGCTGTGCAGATGTGTCCATAACAAAATACACGAGGAGAAATGTAGATCTATGTAGTGACTGTATGTCCGAATCATATCCCACAAGGGATGTAATAGTCACATACCAAAGGTATGTCTGTATTCCCACATAACAAATGTGATAGGGAATAGAATACACATGTAAACGAATCAGGAGCATAGAAACAGCTACAACAATAAGGACACATGTAGGCCGAAAGGAACAATATGACCTGTACCATCGACTAAGAATACCACCTGTCCCACTTTGCGAGCGACAGTACCGCTGCGGCCAGATGTGTCCTGACACAAGCTTGTAAACATGGCAAATGTGCAGAGATTATAGGACATAATTATCCCTCAGACATCATGTAATAGTGGCAATAAACAGTTGATCTCCACACGTATATTACATAAATGTCATAAGAAAAAGAATAAGCCACTGAAATGCTACAAGACTAAAGCTTAGATATAGGCAAGAGTTGTAAGTTCTATCTGCCGAACTGACCGTGGGTATGTGTTGGCGTGTAAAATGTGTTGTGTCCACCGCAAATGTTACAGTGTGGCCAATTGAAAAGGTGGAAACAGTACCGTAGACTGTGGGGAGGCATTGTCCACAACAGTCGGATATGTGGAAGGAATAGCATGGACATAGGAAAAGGTGCCATCCCCCCAATGAGTACAACAGGTCTGCAAAACCCGGGAGTCATCATTAGAAGCCAAACTAGTATGTGGCACAGCCGAACGGGTTGTACCCAGGTATACCAACTAAGTAATGAAAGTGAAGTATGGGCGTGTACCTATGTGTGTGAGGTATAGCACGTGGGAAGCAAACATGGCAGGGTAGTCCACACAACCATAAAGGTACCCGACACCTGTAGGGCAGTCAATGTGCTACTCTGGCCGTGTCATGGCCCAACAACAAAAGTAGTGAGCTATCGGATGTGAGTAATTTGCATGTGAGGGGTGGATGGGTAATGGTAAAACCCGCAAAGGCTATACTGTGTCATATGCAGAAAAGGTGAACCAGAGGTATAGGAGGGGGCAGCGGATGAAGTGGACATAAACACAAACACATGGAGAAACAGCTGCAAGACAAGCAGACAGGCCATAGTGTAGAACACAATCCCACAAACATATGTATCATGTAAATGTGCGATCAAAATGTATAGATATGTCACCATCACATACCCACAGGTTGGTCCTGATGGAACTGGCCATAACAAATGCAACACACCTGGCTGCATAATGGGCTACCCAGCATACCCTCCACATCACACAACCCACCCCCGTAACAGAACGTCCACCAAATCCACCCGTATGTGGCCCACTGGTTTGTTGCAGACACAGCTACATATACTGACCCCTACGCATATGTAGTAGATATTGTCACCCTAGGCAGTGTCAGGATAGCAAACCATGTATTCCCTGCATGTTAAACCCCCTGCACATTTTCATAAAGCCAAAATACATTTCAATATCGTTTTTGTGTGGAATGGTCCAATTTCTGGAATATCCCTTACGGGATAAGTAACCTGTGTAAATAGTAGAATGGGTATGACGACAAGATGTCCAATCCTGTAGATATCTGGACACAAGTCAGAATGTGAAGTAGAGGTCCAAGACACTGTCCAGACCTGAGTGGTCATGCATAACCTAGTACCCAGGATAAAACACCTTCCCGTGGCCACGTGTCCCCACACAAATATGCGGGAGAATATATTGCACACTCGCATAGTGGCAAATGGCAGAAGGGTGAGGAAGACACCCGACATTAACAGGATAACCCTGATGAAGTGTGAGGGATACCTAGTGTGTGCCAGCGTGACCGACCATACCTGACAACCTGTGTGAGCTAGATATCTGGACAGAGCCGTGAATACAAGTGAGACAAAGGTACAACAGCAGGTACAATATGCAAAGACAGCTGTTAGAAGTTATTCATGTATGTGCAGTCTGAGTACCCGGGAAGTCCACTGGGCGAAGAAGTGCCCAGTAACAGCGGATGCCTGGGTAGAAAAGCTCCACAAGCAATACAAGGAAATAAAGGCTACATAATGTTAAAGGTAAAATACAAGAGTAAAAGGCATACAGTCAGGAAATACACATGCATAAAATGTGCATAATAAGACAGTGCAAATCCAAAGTTTTGTAGTGATAATACAGAAATCTACAACAATGACATACTTGGAGTCAAGTGAGTGTCAGCTAAGTCTGGTTAAGCTGGAGGGTAGAGAGGAGCAGGTGTATGGAGAGCTCAGAGGAATGAGATCCCTAGAATGTATAACAGGTGCAAGCAGGAATATATCCATGTGGATGGATAAACATAGATATATCATAGAATGACAGTTTGCACAATGGCATTAATGTCCGGAGTATGAAGTCTGAAACTCAACTGTCTGCAGCACGTCCCGACATCTGTCTCTAATGCCGAGCTACTGCTGTGCCAGAACACAACAGCGTATTACAGAGGTTTGTACCATATCACTCAACTGTCCAGATATTCGCAGAATGACCAGAGTGTTGGCTCATATTGTTGTGTGCCTCCGACAATCTGCGTCTGTCCGGTAAATAGGTGTGGATTGACGTCACAAAATAATGAGGATTAAGTATAACACTCCACATCCCGCAGAAGAGTCATGATAATGCAAAACCTAGTATTCTATCAACGTTATAAGCTTGTAAGGAAACTAGTTAAAATGTGTCCCTCTTACTCTCCCCATCATGTAGGGTTTGCGCAGATTTGTTGCTCAAAGAGGTTGAGAGGTATGGTCGTATGTATGTAACAACCCATGACATTTGTGTAATGTACAACTGCATACCTGTAGTCACATCATGTCACATCATGTCCAAGAAAATAATCCCCGTATGAATGAATACAGGTAATAGTCAAATGTGAATGGGAAACACCCCCCCCTCACCGTGGAGTATGGACCATAACAACCCCACCCATAATATGTACAGTCAACAGAATAAGCTCCTGATAGGTGCCCAAACACATGTGTCTATAAATACAGGTAAAATTTTCATAATAGGGAGAAGCTCCCTGTCCACATGCTTCATCTGACATTTGAACTCGGCCAGGGAAGTTCCGTTCACCAGGCGGACAAGCCTATACCCAGATCACTACATGAACACCCTGACAATCAGAAACATGTATGTGATACGACTATATGCCCTGGTGTTCTGCATATCCTCGGAGTGATTAACAATGCAGCTGGGGTCCACAGCAGTAGGCAATAGGGAATGTGTAATATGTAGTACCGCATTTCTCACAGCAGGGGAATGGATGCCTGTGTTGTAAGTGAAGCGGTGAGGCATATGTTGATGTAGCTAAGTACTATGGGTATGTATATCAATGAGGCAGAACAGCAACAGAATACTGTTTCCAGCATCCGTCCAACATGAATGCAGTCCCGGTTGACCTACGACCACTGCAGATATCCCTGTAAAGTGTAATGAATGCGTTCGTGCTGTACACACAGTTAAATACGTAAAGGTGAACCGTGTGTTTCACACCAGTCTGTAAACTGGACTACAGATATGTAAGTGTTACGGTCAGAAGTATGAAAGGCCGCGCAAGCACACATATCTATTAAATAGATGTAACCCACAACATGTATATGCAAGTGCCAGTGTGTGTGATCCGCTCACAGCGTAGTAAATGAATGCTGTTTCCCCATTATATATACATGGCTCAAACCTGTTAAACTCGTAAAGTATCAAACCGGACAAAGCCATGCAAACTACTGGTACAAATAGGGACAAACCTCAGATATGTGCCAGAACAAACATAGAAAGTGGATAGAATAATGTGTGTCAGTAGCATGGATTCTCTGAAGGGTATGCAGTTGTAACCTGAACTGCTTGCCAGTATTTCCCAACGTAAGTCTTTAATGAAATGCCACTAAATTGCCAGATAGACACAAGGTTATGAAAAACACACCGAAGATAAAGAGGCAACCAGCTGTACATTCTCGACAATCTGTACAGTGGAAAGGTATGGTATGGATATAGATATATGTGTATACACATAATCCACAGACGTAAACCAAAGCAAATTATGAAATGAGGACTGTACATGTATATATGTATACACAACAAACATATGTCATGTAGATATGACATATGTACATAAATAGGCCATGGCATAGCTATTATGGGTAGACAAACAGACATGCACGAAAGGTGAATAAACCGCTGCTTTCCAAACCATTGGCCAGAAAGTGACAGTCCGGCAAGTTCTATACTTTAAACATGAATATAGGTGTCCATTGCAGGACCCCAAAAATTGATCCATACGTAGTGTCAACCGTTATTGACGCAAAAGAAGTGACCTCAGCAAATACGATATAGCTGTACATGCAACAGTAGCAGGTGCAAGGGTAATAACACATGTGTCAATAGAATGTATGACGTACGAACTGATATCCGGAGTGGGGAGTGCTTATAAGTGTCTCCACACTTTAGTACCGCTCACATTAAACATGTGTAATGGGTACTGTGGAGGGGTGTCAGGTATGGGAATCATGGGTATGCAGAAATGGGCCTAGGTGTTGTTTGGCACAGATTTATTTGGTCCGCCCCGTGGCAGTGATGTGGGTATAGCACACGCCTATATTCTCAATAATGGGGCAGACCATCCACTGGATATTGCATAAACCATTGTGGGAATATG
This sequence comes from Protopterus annectens, assembly GCF_019279795.1. NCBI lineage: Eukaryota > Metazoa > Chordata > Ceratodontiformes > Protopteridae > Protopterus > Protopterus annectens. The sequence continues at coordinate 1,132,578,132 of NC_056739.1, forward strand.
CAGGGACCTATATCAGTGTCATGTAGGCGATTATCATGGATGGACATGTGTATGACCAAGATGGTAACCATACCTGGCAAACTGTCAGAATAAGACAGCTGCACTAAGGCATAGTACATGAAATACAAATAGGGACTATATTAGATATATCCCAGACAAAGTCAGAACGTTGATAGAATACTGGCGTAGTCAGGAATACGAATGTTATGAGTGTTACTAATCATGACATAGAAATGTCAGTCACTATTATCTAACCGCAAGTTCGTAATACCTTGCCAGTAATTTGCCAGAAAGGCACATTATTATGACAAATGTAACAAGAGCAAAGGTCAAACGTCAGGGCGTTTACCCATAATGTGTACAGGTGAGAGGTATGAAGGTAACCTGTCCAAAATACATGTACAGAACTAGTGATACTAGGTGGACAGGTGAGAAGAAAGACGTCAGGACAAATGACAAAACATGTACAAGTCATAAGCATGTACTTCGACAAATGTGAATGACAATGTAAGCCCTGTGAAAGTCAATGTGGAAGGTTAATAGACTCAAAATAAATGTGTCCCTCAGGGTGTCATGCAGTGTCATCATTACAATGTCCAGTCCCCATACTCATCGTGAGCTCTGCCACTGACAGAAAGCGCAAATACCGGCGTACACATAAGGTACATGATAGAATAATTAGTGTGGATAAGCACCTGTTGGCCTTTGTGAGGAATACAACCCTCTGGGTGGGTGTGTCCTGCAATATAAATGTAATGGCATCTGGCCTGTGATGCCGCCATACAGTGTGTGTATTGGTGTCAGAAAATTGATATCTGGTATCAGACACATACTCTGCAACTGTACAGATTTATGCAGAATGTGCAGAGTTTTGCCTCATATGTTTGGTGTGTTCCTCTTAAAATCAGTACAATTCTGGCAAATTCCTGAGAACTGAAGTCATTAAATAATGACAAACATATGAGTGTAAGACACCAAATCCATCAGAAAAGTCATACTAATGCAAAACCTATTATTGTGTCAACTATCTACGTTTGTAAGAGCAATATTTAAATTCTGCCCCTATGTATCCCACTATCAGTTAAGGCTTTGTCAAGATGTTTGCTCTAGGAGGTTGAGTGGTATGATCAGAAACAGATACATGTGTGAGGAAACAGCATTATGGACTGCAAGATAACTCAGAAGGTATGAAAAGCGCTGCAGTAGGACGTTCAGTACTGTCCGCAGGTATGTGCTGACATGTCAAATGACACAGCAGTCTACATGAAGTACCTATAGGGCTGTCACCTTTACAAATGATGATAGTGGGACATACCCACAGCCATGCACACAGCACAAATAGACATACACACAGCAAAACAAGGTCATGATACATGAAGCCTCCGGGAGTACAGCAAGGATAGATGTCTGCCAAGCTATACAGCAAACGCCTGTAAGGGCGTGTAACACCTCCCGTAACATGAACGTTGCACGGACAATGTTGGGATTTGCAACATACCCCATTGATATGTGAAAGCTATGCAAATATGCGATACATGAAACAGTCAGCTGTCCATGCAAGAGCAGGGTTATGTGCAGAAATTATATATATATATATATATATATATATATATATATATATATATATATATATATATATATATGTATATATATATATATATATATATATATATATATATATATATATAGATACAGACATACACACACACACACACACACACACACACACACATGGCAGGGTTGTGAGTAGAACACAAATGTAACCACTGTACCACACAACAGCATTACGCAGTGACAGAACGTGCACGTGCAACCGTGATTAGTAGATCACGGCAATCATACAGGCATACGTCTAGCCTGTAGACAGCGGCATCAAAGGCAAAGATGCCGCACAGATGTTATGGTGAGTGAATACTGTAAAAGCAATATACTGTTGTCATGCAGCTGGAAACACACACACACACACATGGCAGAGCTGGGAGTCGAACATACACCTAACTACCCTATCAAACTACAGCATGACGCATTTACAGAACGCGCTACCGAGATTAATAAATACAGCAGTCCCACAGGCATTCTTCTAGGTGCGTGTCGACATCCGCAAAGGCAAAGATGTCAGCAGGATATATCTGTGGTGTGAAGCGTCTAAAAGCATAACCTGAGTCCCCAGGTGGACGGGAGCATGCGCGCTCACACACACACACACACACACACACACACACACACACACACACACACACACACACACACACACACACACACACACACACTTGGCAGGGCTGGGAGTCGAACATACACCTAACTACCCTATCACACTACAGCATGACGCATTTACAGAACGTGCTACCGAGATTACTAAACACAGCAGTCCCACAGGCATTCTTCTAGGCGTGTCGACATCCACAAAGGCAAAGATGTCAGCAGGATATATCTGTGGTGTGAAGCATCTAAAAGCATAACCTGAGTCCCCAGGCGGATGGGAGCATGCACACACACACACACACACACACACACACACACACACACACACACACACACACTTGGCAGGGCTGGGAGTCGAACATACACCTAACTACCCTATCACACTACAGCATGACGCATTTACAGAACGTGCTACCGAGATTACTAAACACAGCAGTCCCACAGGCATTCTTCTAGGCGCGTGTCATCATCCGCAAATGCCAGGATGCTGGCAGGGATTGTATAGAGAGTGTACGATCAGACATAGTACTGTCCCACGGTAGACGTACACAAACACATGGCAGTGGTGTACTCAGGGCAAATATATATGTATGGAGCACTACAACAACAATACATAGACACAGTATGCACCACAGACAGTACACCCTTCAAGATAGTCACCCAGTGTGTACTCGGTAGGCATCCATCCTGACGTTGAATATGGAAATCTGTTGCCTGGATGACCACCATGGCAATACAGGATGTCAACGGCCATGCCCATGCACAGAGGGACATCACCGACACAAGGTGTCACTGGCCATGGCCGCACACCTGGTAATATATGTCAGTTCGGACTGTACTGTGTGTTGATCTACACAATGACATACTGGGCATGCTCACACACTTAGCTGTTGCAAAGGGCTGTCTTGCATGCAGATGGAGTGTAAACACGGAAGGTCTCAGTTTGGACTGTACCGTGTGTCCATCTACACAACTGTGTACATGGACTGTACTGTGTGTCCATCTACACAACAGCATACTGGGCATGCTCACACACTTAGCTGTTGCAAAGGGCTGTCGTGCATGCAGATGGAGTGTACACACAGAAGGGCACAGTACAGAAGGGCACAGTAAGGTATAACTGTCCTCATGCACAGGGCGGTCACACACATGCAGTGACCTGTACACACTCAGGTGCCATCACAGCTGTCACAGGTGCAGGTCACACACGTACACACTGCAGTGTACACTTTAGCTGTCAAGTCATCACCATGTCGTCGGTGCAGCAATACACAGCCTTACAGTACCACAACACCATGTGACACATGACCACTGGGCTGTACAGAGGTGTACACCAGCTGTGCAGAGTATACACGTACCGACAGGGATCCAATAGGTGTTATGCATTGCAACAATACCAGTATACATGAACAGGTCAGCTCAAGACATACCACGGCACTTACACAGCTGTGACACATGACTGTTGCTGTACACCAATGAACACACGTCTGGATATGTCATACATGTGATTGTGTGGATGTGTGCATGGACTGCACACACAACACATACATACATAGCATAGCCTTTGATGTACCCCGTGCATAACAGTGGCCTAAGCAATGCTATGCATGCAAATGGATGGTGGGTCCATGTCTGTTGAATGCTCACACTACAGGGGGTAGCAATGTTGACCAGGACACATACCCTTGTACTGGTCACATGTGACACCCGTGATATCATACCACAGTCCATATGTTATGTATGTCAACACACATGTCCAACAATAGCAATGCATACAAACATGGCAACAGGAGACACATGTGACATCTGTACTGTGCATGCAGCAACCATGCATGTGCAGTGGCCAATGTCCGTAACATAGTTGCACCTAACTACGACATGCAGTCGCAATGCAGCCCCATCATTGACACCTGTATACGGTGACATACAAACAGCACGTATGGAGGGATGTGTGTACATAAAGTGGTGAACCACCTGTGTAGATGTATGTGTGCAGGGGTGGCTCACAGTTGTGTCACACACCATCCTATCATGCCATGTGCAAACAGTATGCTATGTCACTGTTACGTGGTGCTGACATAATGCATACACAGCGGTCAGGTGTTACCAACTATATGTCACATGGCACCTGTAACACCTACAACCTCCCATGTGCATATAGCAGCACAATTGCCAGACATAGCGTTGGTACACATAATGCAATCAATACCGCTGCATGTCTATCAAACGTGTCATCATATGGCAGGTGTATCATTCCCAGCACTGCCATGTGTGTCCGAATGTGTGACCAGAGATGCCACATATCGGGGGATTATGTCCCAGTTGTTACACATCCCTGTACACTGTTGTAGAGATCTGTACATACGTCAGTGTGGGAAGCATGACGTCGGCCGGTGTGGTGTATCACACACGTCGGCTGTCCGTATACACATGTGTGGTCACCGCAGTGTGTGTGTGTATATATGTATGTCTGGTGCTTGGTGTGAGGGTGTATGCAAATATACAGTGAGAAATTATCACTAACCCCACATGGTGACTAACCCGTAATGGTGATGCAGTGCACTACCCTGTTGATGCCATAGGTCCCAGCCATACTGGCTACCTGTGCATGTCCCTTCTCTGTCACACATCGCGTGGGTACATAGGTTCATAGGTTCATAGATTAGTACTAAGCTAACTGCCCTTGCGAGCCATTTTAAGCTTAGCCATTTATCCCTTATGAGACTCAAACCTTGCACCTTTTGCTTGCAAGGCAAAAACCTTAATCATTAGGCCACCCTCCCAACCCATACTGTGAGGGTGATGACCACATAGGCAAGGGTCCCCACCCCAACACTATGGGGTGTGCATTATAGTGGTATATACCCCGTGAATGTGGCCATGTTCCCGTACTGTTACAGAGTCCTACTGCTACACAGTGTGGCCTCCAGCTACCAAGTGACACCTCACATCATCATTGGCCAGACCGCTGTGTACAACCCCTGCACCATGTCACCATACCTGTAATGTGTCCTGCTATGTATGTCACGTCTCTGTCCACTGTAGCCTGTGCCACTGACCACATGCGTCAAGTGCAGTATATGTGCGGACATCTGTGTCATGTTGGCGTTTCCAACAGTCAGGTTGAGGGTACATGCAGCATGCTGATATTGCCAGACGTGCCTGTGAGTAATCCACAGTTACACGTGGGGGACTGCAAACACTGCTAGCTGAAGGCACATGCAAGTACACCATAGGAGGGAACCAGGGTATCACAACCAACATGGTGCTACAGATGTAACCGAGACACATACTGTGAACACATCACAATGCATGCTGCACCTGAACTACATGGTATGACTGGTGCATGTCGACAGTACACAACCTATGTCACATACACTTCTCTCAGTATTCACACACAACCACTGCAACATATACACCCCTCACTATGCATACACAGATAATATTACATACACCTCTCACTATTCTGTTCACCCTGTGCATCAGAATATTTGAGCATATCCCTGCACCGATGGTGTGGATGACAGGGATGCGGCACATGCTTCATCATATGCACAGGGTGATATGTTTGCCAGGGGCATAGGCTGCACCAATGGATGACATCATGTGTGTTTTTAAGGGCCGGTGATTTGATTGGACATGTCTGTTCAGAATGCATGTGGATGTTGTGGAGCCCTACAGTTGTGTTTGCTGTGTGCGTGTATGTGTGTATACACAGTTCCGCCATTTGTGAGGCCTACACAGGGTATAATTGACAGCTCCAGATTGTACAGAACAGGTTGTACAGCTCACTCTGTCCGTCCATGGCCACGTGACCTGTGCCTGCCTGGGGTTGCACGGGCACTACCAGGTGGAGGTACAGATTGGCTACTGTCCGACGACACATGTCCGCTGGAACTGTGTCCCCGCTGAGAATGTCCAGGGCCACATCCATGTGGCCTGCTGTGTCCTGGTGTGGACAGCACAGCACCAGCTGCACTGCTACTACTACCAGCACTATGGGAGCGGGCATGTGAGGTGGCATGCTCACGTCGACCTACACTAGGTGGTGTTGCTGGCCTACGTCCATGTGGCCTACGCCTCACTCCTACCAGATGTTCCAGAACAGACAGCTCATGCTCACGGATTGCCATGCCACGGTCAAGGATTCCGACCATGTCACCCAATCACCTATCCAGAACATCAGCAATCTACTGTTGAGCATTTGCCAATGCCTGGATGTTGTCATTTGGGGTACAGATAGCAGCCCTCTGCAGCCTCTGCCCTTCTCTGTTCTGCCATTCAGCACATGCCTGTGCCGCCATTACAGTCTGGAACATGCGTCTGGTGATACCAGCTGCTGCGCTCTGTCCTGCAGGTGCATGTCTGCCAGACATCCTCCTACGAGCAGCACTGGCCACATGCCTGTGTGGCACATCTGCAGTCATTACACTGACACCATGGTGTGTAGACACACCTTCTGTAGCCACCACATGTTCCTGTTCCACACTAACAGATGCTGACTGTCCTTCCTCTATGGCCACTGGTGATGCGGTATGTGTTGGCAGCAGAACTGTGTGCTGGGAAGAGGGGGACATAGCTGGGATGGTAACCACTGGCACAGATTCAGCCCCTGACAACCCTGCCTGTACCTCATGCATATGTTCATCACCGCTAGTATCTGTGGGGACACTAACATCAGATTGACCGCAGGAGGGTAACGCACCTACATCACCTGTGAATGCAAAGAAATACTGTAAAGTACAATAGACACAGACACAGACACACAGACACACAGACACAGACACACACACACACACACAGACACACACACACACACACACACACACACAGACACACACAGACACACAGACACAGACACACACACACACACACAGACACACACACAGACACACACACACACACACACACACACACACACACACACACACACACACACACACACACACACACACACACACACACACACACACAGACACACCATGCATGTGATTTGACAGATGGCATGCAGCATGCCTGTGATACAGCAGAGGGCATGCAGCTCAGACATTTATACTTGTCACTGCAGATGAAGCGATATGTTTGAGACCCCTAAAAGCCTTGTTCTTTTGTCACTGCCAGTAACTTACAATATAACTTATCACGGTATTTCCTCAATCTGTATGTTAATAAAGAGTTAGATGCAAAGAAAAAAAATATTAAACTATAATACTCTAAATGTCTGAGGTCTTAGTATTACTTCAGAAATACAAAATTACTTATTTATGGAAACTTGAAAACAAAGTTTTTATCTTTCCAGTTGACAGCCTGATGTGTCATTGCTGATTTCATTTCAAATTTCTTTTTTTCATCAGAAAACTTCTGATTAAGATATTCACACCACTGCTGTATTCATTTACATCAGTTTATACTATGGATTATTTTGGAGAAGGGAGCAGTAAAACTTATACCCCCGGATTCATGAAGCTCGGCGCAAGGCCGGTGTAAGGCTTGCGCCGGCCGTGCGGCGTATATATGGAGTAGTAGCGCCATATGCATATTAGTGAAGGTGTGCAGCCGCCACAGCCACGTGCATAGGAAACGTGCGCGAGTGCATGGGGCGTAACGAAGTTGCAGAGGGAGGCGTGTCAATGTCGGCTGTCGATGAGCAACCTAAACTGCTGAATATTATAGTCCGCCTGCAGTAATAATCGCACCTATCAGTGTCCGTGGAGACTGAAACGTATACAAAGCATGCAAGATAGTCCCTGCGAACAGAAAATGAGGAAGCAAACACAAATGCACGATAGGGAATAACAGGTCCCTACCCTTGAACAAATGACAGAAAAACCATGTGCCCATAGTGCAACGTAGCGTTGATAGCTATACCATGTGGAAGTGAAACATATCATATGCTAGGGCGCTGCCAGGAGGTATGCCCAGCCCAATGGAGAGGGTCACCAGCTGACCCATAATGTGAGGGAGGGTACATAGCTATGCAGATGTGTCCATAACAAAATACACGAGAAATGTAGATATATAGTGACTGTATGTCCGAATCATATCCCACAAGGATGTAATAGTCACATACAAAAGGTATGTCTGTATCCCACATAACAAATGTGATAGGGAATAGAATACACATGTAAACGAATCAGGAGCATAGAAACAGCTACAACAATAAGGACACATGTAGGCCGAAAGGAACAGTATGACCCGTACCATCGACTAAGAATACCACCTGTCCCACTTTGCGAGCGACAGTACCGCTGCGGCCAGATGTGTCCTGACACAAGCTTGTAAACATGGCAAATGTGCAGAGATTATAGGACATAATTATCCCTCAGACGTCATGTAATAGTGGCAATAAACAGTTGTTCTCCACACGTATATTACATAAATGTCATAAGAAAAGAATAAGCCACTGAAATGCTACAAGACTAAAGCTTAGATATAGGCAAGAGTTGTAAGTTCTATCTGCCGAACTGACCGTGGGTATGTGTCGGCGTGTAAAATGTGTTGTGTCCACCGCAAATGTTACAATGTGGCCAATTGAAAAGGTGGAAACAGTACCGTAGAGCTGTGTGGGAGGCATTGTCCACAACAGTCGGATATGTGGAAGGAATAGCATGGACATAGGAAAAGGTGCCATCCCCCCAATGAGTACAACAGGTCTGCAAAACCCGGGAGTCATCGGTAGAAGCCAAACTAGTATGTGGCACAGCCGAGCAGGTAGTACCCGGTATACCAACTAAGTAATGAAAGTGAAGTATGGGCGTGTACCTATGTGTGTGAGGTATAGCACGTGGGAAGCAAACATGGCAGGGTAGTCCACACAACCATAAAGGTACCCGACACCTGTAGGGCAGTCAATGTGCTACTCTGGCGTGTCATGGCCCAACAACAAAAGTAGTGAGCTATCGGATGTGAGTAATTTGCATGTGAGGGGTGGATGGGAAATGATAAAACCCGCAAAGGCTATACTGTGTCGTATGCAGAAAAGGTGAACCAGAGGTATAGGAGGGGCAGCGGGTGAAGTGGACATAAACACAAACACATGGAGAAACAGCTGCAAGACAAGCAGACAGGCCATAGTGTAGAACACAATCCCACAAACATATGTATCATGTAAATGTGCAATCAAAATGTATAGATATGTCACCGTCACATACCCACAGGTTGGTCCTGATGGAACTGGCCATAACAAATGCAACACACCTGGCTGCATAATGGGCTACCCAGCATACCCTCCACATCACACAACCCACCCCCATAACAGAACGTCCACCAAATCCACCCGTATGTGGCCCACTGGTTTGTTGCAGACACAGCTACACATACCGACCCCTACGCATATGTAGTAGATATTGTCACCCTAGGCAGTGTCAGGATAGCAAACCATGTATTCCCTGCATGTTAAACCCCCTGCACATTTTCATAAAGCCAAAATACATTTCGATATCGTTTTTGTGTGGAATGGTCCAATTTCTGGAATATCCCTTACGGGATAAGTAACCTGTGTAAATAGTAGAATGGGTATGACGACAAGATGTCCAATCCTGTAGATATCTGGACACAAGTCAGAACGTGAAGTAGAGGTCCAAGACACTGTCCAGACCTGAGTGGTCATGCATAACCTAGTACCCAGGATAAAACACCTTCCCGTGACGCACGTGTCCCCACACAAATATGCGGGAGAATATATTGCACACTCGCATAGTGGCAAATGGCAGAAGGGTGAGGAAGACACCTGACATTAACAGGATAACACTGATGAAGTGTGAGGGATACCTAGTGTGTGCCGGCGTGACCGACCATACCTGACAACCTGTGTGAGCTAGATATCTGGACAGAGCCGTGAATACAAGTGAGACAAAGGTACAACAGCAGGTACAATATGCAAAGATAGCTGTTAGAAGTTATTCATGTATGTGCAGTCTGAGTACCCGGGAAGTCCACTGGGAGAAGAAGTGCCCAGTAACAGCGGAGGCCCGGGTAGAAAAGCTCCACAAGCAATACAAGGAAATAAAGGCTACATAATGTTAAAGGTAAAATACAAGAGTAAAAGGCATACAGTTAGGAAATACACATGCATAAAATGTGCATAATAAGACAGTGCAAATCCAAAGTTTTGTAGTGATAATACAGAAATCTACAACAATGACATACTTGGAGTCAAGTGAGTATCAGCTAAGTCTGGTTAAGCTGGAGGGTAGAGAGGAGCAGGAGTATGGAGAGCTCAGAGGAATGAGATCCCTAGAATGTATAACAGGTGCAAGCAGGAATATATCCATGTGGATGGATAAACATAGATATATCATAGAATGACAGTTTGCACAATGGCATTAATGTCCGAGTATGAAGTCTGAAACTCAACTGTCTGCAGCACGTCCCGACATCTGTCTCTAATGCCGAGCTACTGCTGTGCCAGAACACAACAGCGTATTACAGAGGTTTGTACCATATCACTCAACTGTCCAGATATTCGCAGAATGACCAGAGTGTTGGCTCATATTGTTGTGTGCCTCCGACAATCTGAGTCTGTCCGGTAAATAGGTGTGGATTGACGTCACAAAATAATGAGGATTAAGTATAACACTCCACATCCCGCAGAAGAGTCATGATAATGCAAAACCTAGTATTCTATCAACGTTATAAGCTTGTAAGGAAACTAGTTAAAATGTGTCCCTCTTACTCTCCCCATCATGTAGGGTTTGCGCAGATTTGTTGCTCAAAGAGGTTGAGAGGTATGGTCCGTACATATGTACAGTAACAACCCATGACATTTGTGTAATGTACAACTGCATACCTGTAGTCACATCATGTCCAAGAAAATAATCCCCGTATGAATGAATACAGGTAATAGTCAAATGTGAATGGGAAACACCCCCCCCCACCGTGGAGTATGGACCGTAACAACCCCACCCATAATATGTACAGTCAACAGAATAAGCTCCTGATAGGTGCCCAAACACATGTGTCTATAAATACAGGTAAAATTTTCATAATAGGGAGAAGCTCCCTGTCCACATGCTTCATCTGACATTTGAACTCGGCCAGGGAAGTTCCGTTCACCAGGCAGACAAGCCTATACCCAGATCACTACATGAACACCCTGACAATCAGAAACATGTATGTGATACGACTATATGCCCTGGTGTTCTGCATATCCTCGGAGTGATTAACAATGCAGCTGGGGTCCACAGCAGTAGGCAATAGGTAATGTGTAATATGTAGTACCACGTTTCTCACAGCAGGGGAATGGATGCCTGTGTTGTAAGTGAAGCAGTGAGGCATATGTTGATGTAGCTAAGTACTATGGGTATGTATATCAATGAGGCTGAACAGCAACAGAATACTGTTTCCGGCATCCGTCCAACGTGAATGCAGTCCCGGTTGACCTACGACCACTGCAGATATCCCTGTAAAGTGTAATGAATGCGTTCGTGCTGTACACACAGTTAAATACGTAAAGGTGAACCGTGTGTTTCACACCAGTCTGTAAACTGGACTACAGATATGTAAGTGTTACGGTCAGAAGTATGAAAGGCCGCGCAAACACACATATCTATTAAACAGATGTAACCCACAACATGTATATGCAAGTGCGCCTGTGTGTGTGTGATCCGCTCACAGCATAGTAAATGAATGCTGTTTCCCCCACGTTATATATACATGGCTCAAACCTGTTAACCCCGTAAAGTATGAAACCAGACAAAGCCATGCAAACTACTGGTACAAATAGGGACAATCCTCAGATATGTGCCAGAACAAACATAGAACGTGGATAGAATAATGGGTGTGTCAGTAGCATGGATTCTCTGAAGGGTATGCAGTTGTAACCTGAACTGCTTGCCAGTATTTCCCAACATAAGTCTTTAATGAAATGCCACTAAATTGCCAGATAGACACAAGGTTATGAAAAACACACCGAAGATAAAGAGGCAACCAGCTGTACATTCTGCGACAATCTGTACAGTGGAAAGGTATGGTATGGATATAGATATATGTGTATACACATAATCCACAGACGTAAACCAAAGCAAATTATGAAATGAGGACTGTACATGTATATATGTATACACAACAAACATATGTCATGTAGATATGACATATGTACATAAATAGGCCATGGCATAGCTATTATGGGTAGACAAACAGAAATGCACAAAAGGTGAATAAACCACTGCTTTCCAAACCATTGGCCAGAAAGTGACAGTCCGGCAAGTTCTACACTTTAAACATGAATATAGGTGTCCATTGCAGGACCCTAAAAATTGATCCATACGTAGTGTCAACCGTCATTGACGCAAAAGAAGTGACCTCAGCAAATACGATATAGCTGTACATGCAACAGTAGCAGGTGCAAGGGTAATAACACATGTGTCAATAGAATGTATGACGTACGAACTGATATCTGGAGAGTGCTTATAAGTGTCTCCACACTTTAGTACCGCTCACATTAAACATGTGTAATGGGTACTGTGGAGGGGTGTCAGGTATGGGAATCATGGGTATGCAGAAATGGGCCTAGGTGTTGTTTGGCACAGATTTATTTGGCCCGCCCCGTGGGAGTGATGTGGGTATAGCACACGCCTATATTCTCAATAATGGGGCAAACCATCCACTGGATATTGCATAAACCATTGTGGGAATATGCAGGGACCTATATCAGTGTCATGTAGGCGATTATCATGGATGGACATGCGTACGACCAAGATGGTAACCATACCTGGCAAACTGTCAGAATAAGACAACTGCACTAAGGCATAGTACATGAAATACAAATAGGGACTATATTAGATATATCCCAGACAAAGTCAGAACGTTGATAGAATACTGGCATAGTCAGGAATACGAATGTTATGAGTGTTACTAATCATGACATAGAAATGTCAGTCACTATTATCTAACCGCACAGTTCGTAATACCTTGCCAGTAATTTGCCAGAAAGGCACATTATTATGACAAATGTAACAAGAGCAAAGGTCAAACGTCAGGGCGTTTACCCATAATGTGTATAGGTGAGAGGTATGAAGGTAACCTGTCCAAAATACATGTACAGAACTAGTGATACTAGGTGGACAGGTGAGAAGAAAGACGTCAGGACAAATGACAAAACATGTACAAGTCATAAGCATGTACTTTGACAAATGTGAATGACAATGTATGCCCTGTGAAAGTCAATGTGGAAGGTTAATAGACTCAAAAGAAATGTGTCCCTCAGGGTGTCATGCAGTGTCATCATTACAATGTCCAGTCCCCCATACTCGTACGTGAGCTCTGCCACTGACGGAAAGCGCAAATACCGGCGTACACATAAGGTACATGATAGAATAATTAGTGTGGATAAGCACCTGTTGGCCTTTGTAAGGAATACAACCCTCTGGGTGGGTGTGTCCTGCAATATAAATGTAATGGCATCTGGCCTGTGATGCCGCCATACAGTGTGTGTATTGGTGTCAGAAAATTGATATCTGGTATCAGACACATACTCTGCAACTGTACAGATTTATGCAGAATGTGCAGAGTTTTGCCTCATATGTTTGGTGTGTTCCTCTTAAAATCAGTACCATTCTGGCAAATTCCTGAGAACTGAAGTCATTAAATAATGACAAACATGTGAGTGTAAGACACCAAATCCATCAGAAAAGTCATACTATTGCAAAACCTATTATTGTGTCAACTATCTACGTTTGTAAGAGCAATATTTAAATTCTGCCCCTATGTATCCCACTATCAGTTAAGGCTTTGTCCAGATGTTTGCTCTAGGAGGTTGAGTGGTATGATCAGAAACAGATACATGTGTGAGGAAACAGCATTATCGACTGCAAGATAACTCAGAAGGTATGAAAAGTGCTGCAGTAGGACGTTCAGTACTGTCCGCAGGTATGTGCTGACATGTCAAATGACACAGCAGTCTACATGAAGTACCTATAGGGCTGTCACCTTTACAAATGATGATAGTGGGACATACCCACAGCCATGCACACAGCACAAATAGACATACACACAGCAAAACTAGGTCATAATACATGAAGCCTCCGGCGTGTACGAGTAGAGTGAGAGTACAGCAAGGATAGATGTCTGCCAAGCTATACAGCAAATGCCTGTAAGGCGTGTAACACCGCCCGTAACATGAACGCTGCACGACAATGTTGGGATTTGCAACATACCCCATTGGTATGTGAAAGCTATGCAAATATGCGATACATGAAACAGTCAGCTGTCCATGCAAGAGCAGGGTTATGTGCAGAAATTATATATAGATACATATATATATATAGATATAGATACATATATATATATAGATATAGATACATATAGATACATATATAGATACATATATAGATATAGATATATATATAGATATATATATATATATATATATATATATATAGATACAGACATACACACACACACACACACACACACACACACAAGTGGCAGGGTTGTGAGTAGAACACGAACGTAACCACTGTACCACACAACAGCATTACGCAGTGACAGAGCGATGCAACCGTGATTAGTAGATCACGGCAATCACACAGGCATATGTCTAGCCTGTAGACAGCGGCATCAAAGGCAAAGATGCCACACAGATGTTATGGTGAGTGAATACTGTAAAAGCAATATACTGTTGTCATGCAGCTGGAAACACACACACACACTTGGCAGAGCTGGGAGTCGAACATACACCTAACTACCCTATCAAACTACAGCATGACGCATTTACAGAACGCGCTACCAAGATTACTAAATACAGCAGTCCCACAGGCATTCTTCTAGGTGCGTGTCGACATCCGCAAAGGCAAAGACGTCAGCAGGATATATCTGTGGTGTGAAGCATCTAAAAGCATAACCTGAGTCGCCAGGTGGACGGAAGCATGCGCGCGCACACACACACACACACACACACACACACACACACACACACACACACACACACACACCATACACACACACTTGGTAGGGCTGGGAGTCGAACATACACCTAACTACCCTATCACACTACAGCATGACGCATTTACAGAATGCGCTACCGAGATTACTAAACACAGCAGTCCCACAGGCATCCTTCTAGGTGCGTGTCGACATCCACAAAGGCAAAGACGTCAGCAGGATATATCTGTGGTGTGAAGCGTCTAAAAGCATAACCTGAGTCCCCAGGCGGATGGGAGCATGCGCACACACACACACACACACACACACACACACACACACACGCACGCACACTTGGCAGGGCTGGGAGTCGAACATACAACTAACTACCCTATCACACTACAGCATGACGCATTTACAGAACGCGCTGCCGAGATTACTAAACACAGCAGTCCCACAGGCATTCTTCTAGGCGCGTGTCATCATCCGCAAATGCCAGGACGCTGGCAGGGATTGTATAGAGAGTGTACAATCAGACATAGTACTGTCCCACGGTAGACGTACACAAACACACGGCAGTGGTGTACTCGGGGCAACTATACATGTATGGAGCACTACAACAACAATACATAGACACAGTATGCACCACAGACAGTACACCCTTCAAGATAGTCACCCAGTGTGTACTCGGTAGGCATCCATCCTGACATTGAATATGGAAATCTGTTGCCTGGATGACCACCATGGCAATACAGGATGTCAACGGCCATGCCCATGCACAGAGGGACATCACCGACACAAGGTGTCACTGGCCATGGCCGCACACCTGGTAATATATGTCAGTTCGGACTGTACTGTGTGTTGATCTACACAATGGCATACTGGGCATGCTCACACACTTAGCTGTTGCAAAGGGCTGTCTTGCATGCAGATGGAGTGTAAACACGGAAGGTCTCAGTTTGGACTGTACCGTGTGTCCATCTACACAACTGTGTACATGGACTGTACTGTGTCCATCTACACAACAGCATACTGGGCATGCTCACACACTTAGCTGTTGCAAAGGGCTGTCGTGCATGCAGATGGAGTGTACACACAGAAGGGCACAGTACAGAAGGGCACAGTAAGGTATAACTGTCCTCACGCACAGGGCGGTCACACATGCAGTGACCTGTACACACTCAGGTGCCATCACAGCTGTCACAGGTGCAGGTCACACACGTACACACTGCAGTGTACACTTTAGCTGTCAAGTCATCACCATGTCGTCGGTGCAGCAATACACAGCCTTACAGTACCACAACACCATGTGACACATGACCACTGGGCTGTACAGAGGTGTACACCAGTTGTGCAGAGTATACATGTACCGACAGGGATCCAACAGGTGTTATGCATTGTAATGATACCAGTATACATGAACAGGTCAGCTCAAGACATACCACGGCCCTTACACAGCTGTGACACATGACTGTTGCTGTACACCAATGAACACACGTCTGGATATGTCATACATGTGATTGTGTGGATGTGTGCATGGACTGCACACACAACACATACATACATAGCATAGCCTTTGATGTACCCCGTGCATAACAGTGGCCTAAGCAATGCTACTCATGCAAATGGAAGGTGGGTCCATGTCTGTTGAATGCTCACACTACAGGGGGTAGCAATGTTGACCGGGACACATACCCTTGTACTGGTCGCCTGTGACACCCGTGATATCATACCACAGTCCATATGTTATGTATGTCAACACACATGTCCAACAATAGCAATGCATACAAACATGGCAACAGGAGACACATGTGACATCTGTACTGTGCATGCAGCAACCATGCATGTGCAGTGGCCAATGTCTGTAACATAGTTGCACCTAACTACGACATGCAGTCGCAATGCAGCCCCATCATTGACACCTGTATACGGTGACATACAAACAGCACGTATGGAGGGATGTGTGTACATAAAGTGGTGAACCACCTGTGTAGATGTATGTGTGCAGGGGGTGGCTCACAGTTGTGTCACACACCATCCTATCATGCCATGTGCAAACAGTACGCTATGTCACTGTTACGTGACGGTGCTGACATAACGCATACACAGCGGTCAGGTGTTACCAACTATATGTCACATGGCACCTGTAACACCTACAACCCCCCATGTGCATATAGCAGCACAATTGCCAGACATAGCGTTGGTACACATAATGCAATCAATACCGCTGCATGTCTATCAAATGTGTCATCATATGGCAGGTGTATCATTCCCAGCACTGCCATGTGTGTCCGAATGTGTGACCAGAGATGCCACATATCATGGGGATTATGTCCCAGTTGTTACACATCCCTGTACACCATTGTAGAGATCTGTACATACGTCAGTGTGGGAAGCATGACGTCGGCCGGTGTGGTGCATCACACACGTCGGCTGTCCGTATACACATGTGTGGTCACCACAGTGTGTGTGTGTGTATATATGTATGTCTGGTGCTTGGTGTGAGGGTGTATGCAAATATACAGTGAGAAATGATCACTAACCCCACGTGGTGACTAACCCGTAATGGTGATGCAGTGCACTACCCTGTTGATGCCATAGGTCCTAGCCATACTGGCTACCTGTGCATGTCCCTTCTCTGTCACACATCGTGTGGGTACATAGTACTGTGAGGGTGATGACCACATAGGCAAGGGTCCCCACCCCAACACTATGGGGTGTGCGTTATAGTGGTATACACCCCGTGAATGTGGCCATGTTCCCGTACTGTTACAGGGTCCTACTGCTACACAGTGTGGCCTCCAGCTACCAAGT
This sequence comes from Protopterus annectens, assembly GCF_019279795.1. Taxonomy (NCBI): domain Eukaryota; kingdom Metazoa; phylum Chordata; order Ceratodontiformes; family Protopteridae; genus Protopterus; species Protopterus annectens. Next base: position 1,132,596,009 of record NC_056739.1, read on the forward strand.
GACACCTCACATCATCATTGGCCAGACCGCTGTGTACAACCCCTGCACCATGTCACCATACCTGTAATGTGTCCTGCTATGTATGTCACATCTCTGTCCACTGTAGCCTGTGCCACTGACCACATGCATCAAGTGCAGTATATGTGCGGACATCTGTGTCATGTTGGTGTTTCCAACAGTCAGGTTGAGGGTACATGTAGCATGCTGATATTGCCAGACGTGCCTTTGAGTAATCCACAGTTACACGTGGGGGACTGCAAACACTGCTACCTGTAGGCACATGCAAGTACACCATAGGAGGGAACCAGGGTATCAGAACCAACATGGTGCTACAGATGTAACCGAGACACATACCGTGAACACATCACAATGCATGCTGCACCTGAACTACATGGTATGACTGGTGCATGTCGACAGTACACAACCTATGTCACATACACTTCTCTCAGTATTCACACACAACCACTGCAACATACACATCCCTCACTATGCATACACAGGTAATATTACATACATCTCTCACTATTCTGTTCACCCTGTGCATCAGAATATTTGAGCATATCCCTGCACCGATGGTGTGGATGACAGGGATGCGGCACAGGCTTCATCATATGCACAGGGTGATATGTTTGCCAGGGGCATAGGCTGCACCAATGGATGACATCATGTGTGTTTGTAAGGGCCAGTGATTTGATTCGACATGTCTGTTCAGAATGCATGTGGATGTTGTGGAGCCCTACAGTTGTGTTTGCTGTGTGCGTGTATGTGTGTACACAGTTCTGCCATTTGTGAGGCCTACACGGGGTATAATTGACAGCTCCAGATTGTACAGAACAGGTTGTACAGCTCACTCTATCCGTCCACGGCCACGTGACCTGTGCCTGCCTGGGGTTGCACGGGCACTACCAGGTGGAGGTACAGATTGGCTACTGTCCGACGACACATGTCTGCTGGAACTGTGTCCCCGCTGAGAACGTCCAGGACCACGTCCACGTGGCCTGCTGTGTCCTGGTGTGGACAGCACAGCACCAGCTGCACTGCTACTACTACCGGCACTATGGGAGCGGGCATGTGAGGTGGCATGCTCACGTCGACCTACACTAGGTGGTGTTGCTGGCCTATGCCTCACTCCTACCAGATGTTCCAGCATAGACAGCTCATGCTCATGGATTGCCATGCCACGGTCAAGGATTCCGACCATGTCACCCAATCACCTATCCACAACATCAGCAATCTACTCTTGAGCATTTGCCAATGCCTGGGTGTTGTCATTTAGGGTATGGATAGCAGCCCTCTGCAGCCTCTGCCCTTCTCTGTTCTGCCGTTCAGCACGTGCCTGTGCCGCCATTACAGTCTGGAACATGCGTCTGGTGATACCAGCTGCTGCGCTCTGTCCTGCAGGTGCATGTCTGCCAGACATCCTCCTACGAGCAGCACTGGCCACATGCCTGTGTGGCACATCTGCAGTCATTACACTGACACCATGGTGTGTAGACACACCTTCTGTAGCCACCACATGTTCCTGTTCCACGCTAACAGACGCTGACTGTCCTTCCTCTATGGCCACTGGTGATGCGGTATGTGTTGGCAGCAGAACTGTGTGCTGGGAAGAGGGGGACATAGCTGGGATGGTAACCACTGGCACAGATTCAGCCCCTGACAACCCTGCCTGTACCTCATGCATATGTTCATCACCGCTAGTATCTGTGGGGACACTAACATCAGATTGACCGCAGGAGGGTAACGCACCTACATCACCTGTGAATGCAAAGAAATACTGTAAAGTACAATAGACACAGACACACACAGACACAGACACACACAGACACACAGACACAGACACACAGACACACACAGACACACAGACACAGACACACACACAGACACACAGACACACACAGACACACAGACACAGACACACACACACACACACACACACACACACACACACACACACAGACACACACACACACACACACACACACACACACACACACACACACACACACACACACACACACACACACACACACACACACACACAGACACACCGTGCATGTGATTTGACAGATGGAATGCAGCGTGCCTGTGATACAGCAGAGGGCATGCAGCTCAGACATTAATAGGGTTAGTAAGCATACCACCCTGGGGTGCACACTACAGCAAGCAGGTGTCATATCAGTAGCCATGCAGTTCACACAATCATGGTAGTATGCATGCATCCCCGTGATACACCATGTGGCCCAGAACAGGATAACAGTACACATGGCTGACGTGACCTTGACATGTAATCTGCTGACATGTGCATTAACATGCATACATGTCTGACACAATGGTGTCCTGACACATGTACAGCATCATAATGGGCTTCACATTGCAGTGTTGTCTGTATGCCCTACAGATAGAATGCATGTTTAGCAAATGTGCATGAGCATGGGAGGGTAGTGTGAGCCGTCTACATTGTTATACAGTGTGAAGTACAGACACTGTGCCATTGCATGGCATCATGAGGCATCTATATTGCTGTAAAATGCATAATATGTACACATTGCATAGCCATAACTGCTTTCTATGACACAGTCGTGATGTTCAACAGATCGTATATGGTAGACTTCAGTGACACCTCCAGTAGCTGTGCACAGGCTTTTAGGATGTCCAGTGTACCATATCAACTGTATAATCGGTCAACTAAGGCTATAATTGGACCATGTGTGGACAATGTGCAACAGGGTGTATACACATCCCATCTACTGTGTGGCTACATGTCTCTGGCCATCCCCCATGGCCATGTGTGCACATGTGTTGGCCAAATGTCTGTGTTGTCCCATATGACATACACCCATAGATGTCAGATATGTCACAATCCACAGGGCTATGCAGACAACAGGTTGTATGTTTGGTATGTGGGGTATAGGTCATGCAATAGTGTGACAATATTGCAGACAGAACACTACATGTCTGGGACATGTCAGGTGGCACATCACAATGTGTGCACCCAATGCAGGGGCATATGACACAATGGTGACACCTGTGGGCTGCCCATATCACAGCTCACTGTGTGGTACTGTGTGCATACCACACATGTTGTTCCAATGCATACTACATATGCCTCCATTGTAGAACACCTCCACCATTGTATGCACAGCTGACCACACATGTCGCAATGACAAGTACTGTGGTTTCAAGTTGGTGTATCATTTCGTTTGTATATATTGCACATGGGTGGCCTGTGTGAATGATGGGTGATGCGACCTGTATATCGTGACTGGAACAAACATCAAATGTGGAAGTGTTAACTGGCCACATGGCAAATAGATCTACACTGTAACATACCTGATACTGATGACAGTCTCACCTGCAATGGACTCATGTCTGTGCGGCACGCCAGAGGTACCTGTATAGGGGTGACACAGCAGTATGAACATTATCCATGACTGTCCATGACTGTATGACAGCCACAGGGTGCACTGTGCATGTTAACACATTCACCTGTGTAATAGCATATAGTATGCACATGTGTGCATACACAGAGTAGCATACTGTAGTATGCAGCATGTGTGTCCACATACCTTGCATATGTTGTTACTTTACATAATGTACAGTGACACATGCAACTAAATGGGATATAATAGCCATATGTGCAGTACTGACTTACCAGGCAACTCCAGGCTCATTGGTTGGGAGACACCCACCTCCACGATGGCAGCTAGTGTTTGTGGATGCTGTTCCCTGGGTGTTCCCAGACTGGCCAGTAGCTCCTCGGTGTGTGTGAGTGGGGGCTGGGTTGGTGGCCCACCACCTGTTCCACCTTGTTCCCTGGTGATTGCAGTGGCACGCTGTTTTGCATGTCATATCAAGTCCATGCAGTGTCTGCGCACCTGCTGGTAGGTGCGGTTATGGCCACCCACATCGTTCACCCTCCTGCGTAGATCCTGCCACAGGTCATCCCGCTGCTGGGCATGCTATGGCACATGGCTAAACAACAAGTCATAGTTCTCATGGAGCTGTGGGATGAGGACATCATCCTTCTGGCGGCTGTATGCTGGAAGGTGTGTACGGGGCATTATCTGTAAGACATAATGATGGTGACAGGTCACAGTTTCAGAGATGTACAGAGATACTGCTGCACATACATTTCTATGACATCTACTACATCTGCACAGTTATCTTTGCAAAGCATCATGACACTGACATGACTGACGTGTTTGTGTCACACACGTCACACCCATTATGCATTGGATATCATCACCATATATGTGTGTCACCTCATTACAGTGTTCATACTCCATGTGAATGCTGTCTTGCTGTGGGCATGTCTATTTGCCTGCACTTGTGTTCTTACCTATCTGCACATGCCTGGATATGTCCACGGTAATGCTGTTGACCTTGATGCTGTGTATATGTCACATATCAACACAGACACAGCCGTAATGGACTTGAGCAGTGACAATGCACACATACGCATGGACACCTGTACATGCATGTGTTTTGCCATATACATCTACAAAGCACTGTACAACTATTCAACATCCTGCCACGGATCGCCTGTGTTGCACATGTGATAGACATGGGACAATGGCTAGTCAGACGTCATTCGCAGGGATGGTTATCAACCATAGCATGTGCGGGCAAGGTTTCTAAGCTGTAACAGACAGCCATTATGCCACCGCAAGGTGCATCAGTGCCACATTACTGATCCAGTCAGTTGATAGTACATCTACCATGCGGCCATCACACCATGTATGACTGGGATGACATGTGCAGCTTTGATGGACAGGGTTGCATGGTATGGCAGGAGTATGTCACATATATGGCACAGGGATCTGTCCAGCCTGTGGCGATCCTAGTATTAGGACGGTGGCTGTCCATGACATATGTCTTACAGATCAGGATATGGACATGTAGCATGTCCATCATCATGGTGTAGCAAATGTCTTTCTGCAAGGTAGACAGCATGTTGCATAGTGGAAGTGAGGATTGTGAAGGCTGGAATCGCCCATCCACGCATGGCCATTACCCCTTAAAGGTGGTATGTGATCCAATATTGGTCACCACAGTGCTGTATATGCCTGTCCAGTGATCTCTGTGCTCATGGATGGCATCCTGACATGACATGGGTACCTCATATGACTACCTAAGGGGCCTGGAGATGTCACCAAGTCGGGGGGTGCACTGCACAGCACCATCCCTTACACAGTGTCCATAATGTTGACCACAGCCTAGGTAGTAGTTAATGGGTACAGGGATGTTCACCTAGCAATGACAATGCTGGTATCATCCATCGGACTGTGCACATAAGTCACACACCTCACCCACACAGCCCATTCTGTATGTTGTTCACAACACTGACACAGCTATACTCATAGGTCATGGCCATTCACAGCCTTACATACACAGATGCCTAACATTTGTCTGTGTGGTATGGGCTACAATGAGGGTGGAGTACAACACATTAACCCTGTTCTACTGTAGCTGGCACTGGTGTGATATGCACATGTCACTCTTGCACCTTTTGTAGTTGTGAGTCTGTCAACAGGCCACTGGTGGAACACTCCTGTGACATACAAAGGTATTTGCAATCAAACATCCGTGCTGTCTTGTACATCTGTACTGCTAACATCTACAGTGATAATGGTTCATGGACATGCACACCATACTCAGCAGGGTTATAGTGTGGTGCCACCCATAATGACTGTCATCACCACTTGTGGGTTGATATTATCCAACACCCTATCTGTATTGTATGGTCATGCTAGGCACTTGTTCAGAACTTGTGAGCATGTCATGAGCTACTGATTAATATAGCACCCATTCCACACCATTTCCCACAGGTACACAAGCTGTCCTACACTTCCCAGCTTGCTTATGGTGCAACAGCTGTTGTACACACGTAACGCACATATCCTGTGGGACATGCTTGTATATACAGGCATGTCCACAACTGTCACGTACCAGTGCTACTGCCTGTCTATATGATGGATATGTCGTACATGTGGCAATAGAGCAATTGTCTCATGTACACATTCAATGCTCACCTCCCAACATACGACACTACAGCCTGTGGTGGGTGCATTTCTGCAGCCGTGCTGGGGGCATAGCTCTTATGTGTACCTCATTACGAGGAACGTACCTCATTTGGGGTCTTAAAATGTGCATGTTCCTCAAGGTTCCACATTGAAAGGGTCTGTCACACATTCATTGTTGGAAATTGTTTAACTGCTAGCCATGGCTAAATAGATGGGAATCATATTAATTCATTAGAATATCTTTTTTATACGTAAAACCAGCCTATTTTAGCCATCATGTGCCCTTCCTAGTTGAAGCTGTTAGTAAGCCAGTAGTAAGTATTCCACGTTTTGCCCATTTGTCACACATTATGAGGGCTAATGTTCCTCATTTTGGGGACAGGAGGTTGACAGCTATGGCTGGGGGTAATGCTGTCACCAACCCTGACTGCACCTGACAGTCATGTGGGAATGTAACAACACACCCAACCCATCACATAGTCTCACATGATCTCCACCACAGGCCACACCTATGAGGACAACTTGTGCAGTACGTCTCCATACTCTGTGTAGGAACCAGAGGTAGCCCCCATCATGGAAAACAACATCACCAACTTATAGCCCACAGACTCATGTGTGCCCATCACATACAGCCAATAGGAAGTTATAACATTCACAACACATCAGTCATAGGTGACTCTGTAGGGAGTCACACTGCAGTTCCACACAGCAGGCTACACAAGGCGATAGTCGCTTACATCTTGCTATCGGGTAACTGGTTCTGCAACATAACCTATGCACCCATGCCACACCTCACCAGGTACGATGTGACTGTCATTCTCCATGTTAGTGTGACTGCCCTGAGATGCCACTTCACAGACTACGTGTGCAGGGACATGCAATAGCTCACCAGTCTTATAGCCCTGAGGGTGTGGGCCAAGCCCTGGGGAGCATTATGCATTCATCCAGACATGATACCAATGTACAATGAATGACTGTGTCACTTCAACAGTTGCCTATGCTCCTATTGTCATTCCACAGGCATCTGGTATCTGTCCGCTTTGACTGACCTGGTCAAACACAATGCTGTGGCACAGATGACTTGCACCTGTCAGCCCTGGGAGTACAGCTCACATGTAAGGCTCTTGCTGCTTCTATACTGCCTGTCTTGCACAGTTTCCAATAACAGTCACCGGCAGACCGGGAACTGGCAAGCACGACATGGGGTCATGTGACACAATGCTTGCATCTTCCTCTGTGACGCACGCAGGCAAGGCATATATATATATATCTGGCGGGGAATGTGACAGGCACACAGCACCACCATATGCTGATAGGCTCATGTACTGTTCAGGTGTTGACATTCCGTGTTCCACTAGCTGTTGTGTGTACAATGTTTGAGGGCTGCCTATGTAGGAGTCACACATTGGGCCACCTATACATTACAATTTACAGGTGGTCATGTTTGTGTGCCATCCATTTTACTGTGTGTGCAGGTGGAGAGGTGTCAGTCTGTAGGGGCCTACACTGTCAGAGTATGTGCTATACGTTCCCTCTTTGCCAATGCGTAGGCATATTGGTCACGCCTCCGTCTGCCTACTGGGGCTGGCACAGTGTGTTCATGGTCTGAATCCCTCTGTGCCTGTAACGGCCTTGGCAATTGCGGTGGGCTATGAGGGCCTTCACTATTTTGTTCCTGCTGCAGCTGCTTCCGCAGGATCATATTATGTAGCATGGCACATACTATGACGATGTGGACACACGTGCCTGGAGAGTACTGCAAGGCTCCACCAGATGTATCCAAGCACCGGAACCGTGATTTCAGCATCCCGAATACACGCTCTATGATGATTCTGGTTTGTGCGTGTGCCTCATTATGGCGTTCTTGCATGGGTGTGTGTGCATTTCTGATGGGAGTCATCATCCACGGCTCCAGTGCATAGCCAGCATCCCCCACAAGATGGCCATGTGGGATTTCCCCCCTGACAAATACCTGATACAGCTGTGAGGCATGCCAGATATGGGAGTCATGGTAGCTTCCAGGGCTGCCAACACACACATCCATGATAATGCCCTGGGCATTGCACATGACCTGGCAGTTGATGGAGTGGAATCCCTTGCGGTTTATGTAGCGCCTACCATGCTCACCGTGTGGTGACTTGATTTGTATGTGCGTGCAGTCTATCGCACCCAGTACCTCCAGGTAGTGTGCCACACAGTGGAAGAGGCGTATATTGCTGGCCAACACCTCCTGAGTTCGGGGGAAGTATATCTGCTCATTGGCATGTGGTAACATGGCATCCAGGAACTGGTGTAGTACCCTGGATGCTGATGCCTGTGAGATCCCCATTATATCTTCAGTTGGCCTTTGAAAGGTACCTGTGGCCAGTATTCGCAGGCTTACACATACCTTCGTGTCCACTGGGATGGGTTCCCCTCTGTTGTTTCTCGTTCTCAGGCATGGCCGGCACAGCTCCACTATTTGCTGTAAGATGTCCCTGTCCACCCTGTAATGCTCTACTATCTCCAGGTCATGTAGCCCCTGGTAGGTTACCCTTGGTCTGAACACTCTCCTTCTCCTCCGAGGCCTGCGATGGTTGTCGACATCATCCTCCACAACACCGTCAGTCTCTAACACATGCTGATGAATCACAGCTATGGCAGCTCCCAACATGTACATTTTAAAAGTTCCCCGTGTGTTTACACCTATGGTGCAGTGTTTGGGAATACACAGGTGTGTGTAGGGTGCTTTCACACTTTATACTATTGTGCTGTGAACACCGACGATGTCATAGGGTGTGTATGTACGATCGTAGCTACAGGGTATCTTATGTGTTTTACTACCGGAACTACTATTGTGGTGCCTTTGGTGTTGAATTGCATTTGGCTGCTGTGGATTACCTCTTGACCTTCCCTTTACATTTATGCATGTTGCATCTGCCATTTTCTGGCATGCATCCAGCAACCTACTTTCATTTGTACTTTCCTGGACCTGGCGTATCTTGCGTTATGTGTGCTACTGCCGGTCTACTGTCGGTTTGCTTTGCTCTGCTGTGTCAGGTCTCCTATCTTTGCAATCCAATGCCTCCCCTCCTTTCTTTGCATTCCAATGCCTCCCCTATCCTGTTTTGCAGGTTTCTGCAAGCAGACTTGTCAGCTGCCGTCGATTGGCCATCGTGATTTGATCGGTGTTGATTTCTCATTAGTACTCCAATTACCCTACTTCAGCATTTCCTTCTTTTCTTCCCCTGACCTTCCTGTTTGTGCTATTGTTCACCGTGCGTGCATCCGATTACTGGGTTTTGGGCACGTTTTCATCCCCGTACACATGCGCTTTTGGGCAATATGTGTGCTCTCAGCTAAACGATTCTATACCTTCCTCCCCACCCCTGTCCTGCAGCTTTGCTTAGCAACGGACAGGCCAGATTTGCATTGCTCCAATGTGCTTACTGCTACGGTGGCACACCCCTCTGCTGATGTCATGTATCTCCTCTGAGCCACTCCTCAGTGTTATACTGCTGCGCCATATGGTACAACCTTCATCCGGCAGGACATTTGCGATTCAGTATTATCTGCCTCATTTGCATGGCATTGACTACTAATTCATAGTTACTGCGGACACTATCGCAGGCCCTTAGCAACCCTTGCACCTTGGTTGTGGTGTTCCATGCCTACCATTGTGTATTATGGTGTAAACCTGATTTCTATTACGTTGCGATTTTATGACATTTTGATATTATTTCTTTATGTTACAGTTTCTGCACACATGCCCTGCGGTTGTGCTGTGCGTTACTGTGGACATGACATTAAATGTTGTTTTTTAGGTGTTGTGCATCTTTTCTTATGCCATTGGCTGTGTATTTCGCCATTGGCATATGTTAACTTTGTGATACATGGGTCTGGCCTGCTTCCATAGCTCCGATGTTCTGTTTGGGAAAATGTAAACCGTGTTTTTTGGTTTACATTTCCGTGGGCTTACGCTACGCCTGCACCACTTCATGAATCACTATATGCCTTCATTTGCATGGTGCGACACTGCACACGGGGTGATTAGCATACCTAAGCCGAGGGCTGCGCAGTTCTGGCGTACGCTGGTAGTGCACATGGAATTGGATCGTACCTGAATCGCTCGACGGCCATATTTGGCATTATACCGCCTACTCTATGCCTGCACCTGGCGCAAGCTTCATGAATCCCGGGGATAATTTATAACTGTGTTTCATTTCTTTTCTGGCTCAGTGTGTGAGTTGCCAGCCACACTATGCAGATCAAGGATATGGGATCTTGAGTCCAGTGCTAGGTTTTTAAAAAGAAAACCATAGTATAGTTTGAAACAGCTGCCAAGAAGTTAGCATTGGGGTATCTATAACAGGCAGTGGTTATAAGCAGATGAATTGCAAGCCTGCCTAGTTCCTACTATTGAAAATGGGCATGCAACACACCAGTGTATAACAAAAACATAGGCAAAACCAAACTTGTAAACCCTGCCATACAGTTCAATATTGTTCTCCCAGATTATTACAATATATATCACAAAACAATAATTACATATTCTTGATATATTTTTAATACGCTAAGAATATTCGAACTGAAGACATAGTTTTTTTATTTTTTATTTTTATTTATTTTACATTTGTTGACCGGGATAGTCCAACTGGATGCATGTCCATTTTCAGCGGAGGCCCGGGGAGAAAAGCTCCAAGGGTAAGCAGATACAGCATTACATAATACCAGAATTACATATTACAAAAAGACTATTTACAGAGATTACATAAGTAAGCAAGTTAAACAAGTTCCACAGGTTACAGTTAATCCTGAGCACAAGTCAGGATTAAATTAAATTACACAGTAAACTGGTTAACAGATTTTTACACATTCTAGAGAGAGTTAGCCAGGCTTGATACATTGACATATCCAGTTAAGTGACAAATGTTGTTTGAGTCTAGTTTTAAATTGACCTAAGGTGGAAAGTAAGGTAATATTAGCTAGAAGAGAGTTCCAGGATCTACTTACAGAGTTTGCAAAGAGAGAATCACCAGCTGTGTTATTAATTTTGCTAGTCTGAATTAGTAGTTTGTTACAGGATCAAAGCGGTCTAGGATTGTTATAAGGGGTGATAATATTTTTAAGTGCAGGAGTATTATCTGGATTATAGAGGATTTTATAGGCCATAATCAGTTGGTTATACTGGATTAGGCTGGGTAGTTCAAGTCACCCAAGCTGATTTAGATTGATGCAATGATGTGTCCTAAAAGGCAGCCCAGTGGCAAACCTGGCAGTGTGGTTGTAGCAAATTGAGAGTTTGTTAAGGACAGTTTTGTTTAAATTCGAGAGTAGAGGGAATGCATACAGAAGGGTTGAAAGAAGGTGTTAGTGAGCTATGGCAATTTTAGCTGGAGGGGTTAGGAAGGCTTTTATTCTGTAAAGTGACCCTAGTTTTTTATTGATGGTTTTGATAGTTTGGTTAACATGTAGATCAAATTTTAGATTATTGTCTATGATGACACCTAATAGTTTTGTAGATGGGTCAGGGGAGATTATTGTGCCATCATTTGATTTTATGGTAAAGGTGAAAGTGGTAGACCTACGTGTTGGTGAAAATAACAGCATTTTAGTTTTTTTGGGATTTAGGATCAGGCGATGTTCAGAAAGCCAGTTTTCTATTGTATTAAAGGTGGTCTGGGTAGCTGACTGTAACTCTACTGGAGATGTGGCTGAGCAAATCAGAGTAGAGTCATCATCATATTGGATACAGCTGACTTTTGGGATGATAGTATAAAGGTCGTTAATGAAGATGGAGAACAGCAAGGGCCCTAGTATAGAGCCTTGTGGTACTCCAAGGGTGTTAGGTAGAAGGTTAGAGAGTTTGTTCTGCCAGAGGACAGCCTGCTGTCGACCATTCAGGTAGGATTGAAACCATTGGAGGGCTCCAGTATCTAGACAGAATGTTTGCAGGGTGTGGATTAAAAGTTGGTGATCAACCATACTGAATGCCTTGGAAAGATCCAAAAAGAGGGCTGAGGATATATAATTATTGTTGCAATTATGGTTTATGGTGTTGGTAAAGGCAAGGAGAGCTGAATTAGTGCTGTGATGAGGACAGAAGTCATGCTGAGTGTCTGCCATAAGGCGATTCTGGATTAGGTGGTGCATGAGTTGTCTATGAATACATTTTTCCATAATCTTTGCAAGTGGAGAGAGTATAGCTATTGGCCTATAATTGGAGAATTCAGTAGAGCTGCCTCCTTTGTGAAGTGGGATTACATAGGATATTTTCCAGATGGTGGGAATTTTAGCTTCTACTATGGTTCGATTGATTAGTATTGAGACGGGGTAAGCAATAGCATCAGCTGATTTTGTAGGTACTTTCGGCAGGGAGTTGATCAGCAGAAAGTGTAGTGGGTTTTAATTTTTTGATCAAGGTACGGATAAGTGAAGTGGTGACTGATTGGAAGCTGAACGCGAGTAAGTTTCTAGGAGTGCTACTTTCAGGACCAGGGGAGCTAGGAGATAGTTGGCTAGCTAGGGCTTGAATTGTCTCAGTAAAGAATTGGTTAAAACTATCAGAAACATCTTCAGGGGATTTATCAATAGTAGCAGCAGGGATTGGGATTGAAGTTTGTCCAGGATGTAGTAGATTTAAACATGCCCAAAACTTGAGGGTTATTTTGATTTACTGTCTGTAAATTACAGTAGTATTGTTTTTTGTCTTGTAAAATAGATATTTTAGTTTTGCTCCTGGATTGCCTGTATTTAATGTGATCCTGAGGGTCTTTAGAAGAACGCCATAAAGCCCATGCTTTGTTTCTAAGGGTAATTTTGAGTTTAGACTCTCTAGAAAGCCATGGCGCAGTTTTTGCCTTTGTTCTCTTTGAACGAACAGGCGTATGCAAATCAAGGATCTCAAGGAATTTGTTGTTAAAGTATGCTAATGCTTCCTCTAAGGGGAGGTTTTTTAGAATAGACCAATTACATGAGTTTAGTTCTTGTTGGAATTTGGCAGGGTCAAAGTTTTTATTGTTTCTAACCTTTCTGAGTAAGGGTTGTTGGGAATTAATGGTTTTGTGCTTAATTACATATGTGAGAAGGTGATCGCTTAGGCCATTAAGGAGGGTACCAGAGATGTACAGTTGGGGGTGACTATTTATGAGTACCCAGTCAAGTATACTTTCTTTTTGGTTGTGATTACCTATCCTGGTAGGGGTGGATATGATTTGGGTAAATGCATGCAGGTTAATATGGGTGGTTGGGGATTCTGAGGAACAGGTGCCCCAGTCTATGTTAAAGTCGCCAAGTAGTAGGGTTTCTTGGGGGTAGCGACATGATAGCCAGTGCAGGATATCTTCAAATGTAGATATATTGTTACCTGGGGGAATGCACATATAGATGATATTAATGCATTTATTTTTATTAAGTTGCAATTTGATGGCAAGAATCTCTGAGTTATTAATCTGAGGTGGTTGTATTACATCTATGGTGACATTCAACTCAGATTTATAGAGTACAGCTACCCCACCCCTCTTCCTCGAAGCACGATCCAGCCTGTGTATGCTGTACCCAGGTGGTAACATTTCATTGTCTTTAGTGTTAGGTTTTAACCAGGTTTCAGATAAAAAGAGAATCTCAGGGGAGTGGACATCCAGAAGTCATGCAGTTCATGTACCTTGTTATTAATACTTCTTATATTGAGATGACAGACTAGGAGAGAGTTAGTTGGCCTATTAATTGTAGGTTTGTAGCTTAGATTGCAAGTAGAGGGGGTATGTGTATCTGAAGTGAGTGGGCCAGGGTTGGGGTGAATATCACTACCAAGTATTAGGTTGAGTCTATACTTGGTGATGAACTTCAGGAATTTGTTTATTAATTTGTGGTAGTGTTTGGATCTAGAGCTAATGTGCCTGGGGTTGAGATGTTGATAGACTGAACAAGATGTTGGATAGGATCTGGTACTGTAAGTATGGTTGAAGGTGGAAGGATTTACAGCTGGGGTGATAGTATGGCCTTTTGGGACCTGAAATCCCGTGAGAAACTGTTTTAATACAAGGTAAGGAGGTATGGTGTGAACAAGAGGGGTAGTAAAGAGGAGTATATAATTATCTGTGGTTCAGTTAGTGAGTTAAGGAACTGTTTTACCTGGTGATGCAACACCAGAAGATAGAGTGTTGAAGTAAAGGTACTGGAAGGGGGATGGGAGAATCCAGATGAAAGCTAATAGGTGCTATTAAAATGTATGTAGTAGAATGGGGGTGGGTGGAATTATCCGAGATGAAAGCAGATAGGATCTAGAAAGTGGGGGAGTGGCTATAGTACTATAAACTTAGAGGTACTGGAGGCGGGAGGGAATTGGGGGCAGGGAAGGGAGCAAAGAGAGACCGAGCGTAGCGAGGCCGCACATGGCGGGGCAATTGCAGTTTACAAGGTTTCCTAAGGTGTCCTAAAGCTATAAGGTAAGTATTACAGCTCTTAATGTAAGAGTCAATTTACTTCAGATACAGGGGAAGGAGGCAACCACTCAAGTAGAAACAAACAGCCTTATGGCTGACCAGTATGGTGACCTGCTTAATTACAAAGCACTGTAAGAGAAAGCTTAACAAATGCTTTGTGTGTGCAACCTACTCTGTTTAATTGTTGAGAGAAACTGATTGCAGTCCTGTAGACACAGTTTTGTAGGGAACTGTAGAGTTCAACTAGGAAAAGAGAAAAGCAGAGATTCTAGCGTAAGCATGAAGGCAAAAACAGGCAGTTATTATATAATAATGCATTCAGAAAGGTTTGCTGGGGGGGGTAAAGTAGCATACTTCAGAATGAACTAAGATTTATAGCTAAGAAACCTAAGCAAGAGAGCAATTCAGTAAATAAACACTTGCCAGATTTTAAAGATATACCAGAAAAACTAAATCAATTGTTCACAATTGTACAACTGGAAAATTGCCAGTAAAAGCACTTCAGGTATAGCTAGCACAAGTTATTCAAGTCATCAAAGCACTTCTTCAATGTGTGTGTGCAAATTAAACATTAAAAAACACATGCAGCAAGGAGGAGCTCTGATTATACACTTTCTCTAGGAACAGGTCCAGTTTAAACACAAATATTACCACAGAACTTCAGTAAAGTAACTAGCTACTTATAGAGCGTCTGAAAAAAAATAGAGCAGTCTGTGCAGAATCAGAATTTTGCAGCAGGTCATTCAGTTACACAACAAACAATAAAAGATCCATACAATGAAGAAACTTACACAAAGTCACACCAGGTCAGTCAAGGGGTGAAGAGAGAGTGAAATCCTAAGCAACTAGATTTGAAAATGATGCCTGTACTGAATTGTAGCAGTTTAACCTGTTTGAGGAAAGAGGGGGGTGGGGGAAAGAGAAGGCAGTAGAAGTGGTTACATGGAATACCCTTATTGACTCAAGACACCACACCAGAGATAAGTTGAATGTAAGGGCATAAAATCTGCACTCAGCACTGTGTTATTTGCACTCAGTACTTTAATTTTAATGTTACTTGCACTCAGCACTGTAATTTCACTTATGTTTAGCAGGAAAGACAGACCAACAGTATACAATTTTGGGAATTGTTACAAGGGTTACTTGTTCAAATGTCAAGCTGTTGCAGTTTACAAGGTTTCCTAAGGTGTCCTAAAGCTATAGGGTAAGTATTACAGCTCTTAATGTAAGAGTCAATTTACTTCAGTTACAGGGGAAGGAGGCAACCACTCAAGTAGAAACAAAGAGCCCTATGGCTGACCAATATGGTGACCTGCTTAATTACAAAGCACTGTAAGTGAAAGCTTAACAAATGCTTTGTGTGTGCAACCTACTCTGTTTAAATGTTGAGAGAAACTGATTGCAGTCTAGTAGACACCGTTTTGTAGGGAACTGTAGAGTTCAACTAGGAAAAGAGAAAAGCAGAG
This sequence comes from Protopterus annectens, assembly GCF_019279795.1. Lineage (NCBI taxonomy): Eukaryota > Metazoa > Chordata > Ceratodontiformes > Protopteridae > Protopterus > Protopterus annectens. Next base: position 1,132,611,924 of record NC_056739.1, read on the forward strand.
ATTCTCACAGGTAAGCATGAAGGCAACAACAGGCAGTTATTATATAATAATGCATTCAGAAAGGTTTGGTGGGGGGTAAAGTAGCATACTTTAGAATGAACTAAGATTTATAGCTAAGAAACCTAAGCAAGAGAGCAATGCAGTAAATAAATACTTGGCAGATTTTAAAGATATACCAGAAAAACTAAATCAATTGTTCACAATTGTACAACTGGAAAAGTAAGTCAGTAAGAAGCTTAAAACTTCAGGTATAGCTATCCCGGTTATTCAAGCACAAAAGCTCTCTTCAATGTGTGTGTGCAATTT
>NC_056739.1:1132612729-1132645617 GCF_019279795.1 Protopterus annectens
AACCCAAAAGGTTTTCCCATTTTCGGGGAAGGGCCAGGAAAAGGGGCTTTTTTTTTTTTTTAAAAAGTTTTTGGGGGAAAAAAATTTTTGAAAAAATACCTTTCAGGCTGGGAGGTTATCTTAATAAAAACACTCCAGATTTGGCTTTGTTTGACATAATTAGCTCATTCAGTTGTCTATTTAGTTTGATGAGGGAGAATTTGCTTTTATGAGAATTATCCTTCACAATTTTTTGCCATTTTTATTTCCTTTGTTGCATATTCTGCTTAATTTAGGATGTCATCAAGGTTATTAGTTTCTGGGGCTAGTTCTGAGCTTACTTCTGGTAGGTACAGCACCCTCTCTGCAGCGAAGGTTGCCAAAAAGTTTAAGTGTTTTTATTCAATACTTCCAATTAAAATGAGAAGCAATGCATTGCAAATCAAATAATTGTATGCAGCCCTGTTATCACACATCTAAATTGATTCATTTTATACACGAGTGAGATGAGATGAAACTGATAACAACACTTAGTAGTGCCCAAACCCAGTACTTCTAAATATAATACTGAGATGAAACTGATAACAACACTTAGTAGTGCTTCAAATGACAGTAATTTCTAAATATAATGCTACTGAGATGAACAAACGGATAACAGCACTTGAAGCTAGTGCCCAAACACAGTACTTCCTGAAATATAATACAGAGATGAGAACTGATAAGCAGCACTTAGTGTGAGTGCCAAACACAGAACTTAAATATAATACTGAGATAGAAACTGATAACAACACTTAGTAGTGTCCAAACACAGTACTTCTAAATATAATACTGAGATAGAAACTGATAATGCACCCAGCACTTAGTAATTGCCCAAACACAGTACTTCTAAATATAATACAGAGATGAAACTGATAACAAATATCTCTAGTAGTGTCCAAACACAGTACTTCTAAATATAATACTGAGATGAAAACCCCAATGATAACAGCACTTAGTAGTGCCCCAAACACAGTACTTCTAAATAATATAATACTGAGATGGAAACTGATTAACAGCACTTAGTAGTGCCCAAACACAGTACTTCTAAATATAATACAGAGATGAAACTGATAACAGCACTTAGTAGTGCTTCAAACACAGTACTTCTAAATATAATACTGAGATGAAACGGATAACACAGCACTTTTTCAGTAGTGCCCAAACACAGTACTCTCTAAATATAATTACTGAGATGAACGGATAACAGCACCCTAGTAGTGCCCAAATACAATGCTAATAAATATAATACTGAGATGAAAACTGATAACAGCACTTAGTGCAGTGTCCAAACACAGTACTTCTAAATATAATACTGAGATGAAACCTCGATAACAGCAATTAGTAGTGTCCAAACACAGTACTTCTTAAATATAATACAGAGATGAAACTGATAACAACACTTAGTAGTGCCCAAAACACAGGTATTTCTAAATATAATACTGAGATGAAACTGATAACAACACTTAGTAGTGCCCAAACACAGTACTCTCTAAATATAATACTGAGATGAAACTGATAACAGCACTTAGTAGTGTCCAAACACAGTACTTCTAAATATAATACTGAGATGAAACTGGATAACAGCACTTAGTAGTGTCCAAACACAGTACTTCTAAATATAATACTGAGATGAAAATTTGATAACAGCACTTAGTAGTGCCCAAACACAGTACTTCTAAATATAATACTGAGATGAAACTGATAACAACACTTAGTAGTGTCCAAAACACAGTACTTCTAAATATAATACTGAGATGAAACTGATAACAGCACTTAGTAGTGCCCAAACACGTACTTCTAAATATAATACTGAGATGAAAAGGGATAACAGCACTTCTTAGTAGTGCCCAAACACAGTACTTCTAAATATAATACTGAGATGAAACTGATAAATAGCACTTAGTAGTGCCCAAACACAGTACTTCTAAATATAATACTGAGATGAAAAGGATAACAGCACTTAGTAGTGCCCAAACACAGTACTTCTAAATATAATACTGAGATGAAACTGATAACAACACTTAGTAGTACCCAAACACAGTACTTCTAAATATAATACTGAGATGAAACGGATAACAGCACTTAGTAGTGCCCAAACACAGTACTTCTAAATATAATACTGAGATGAAACTGATAACAGCACTTAGTGTACCCCAAACAGAGTACTTCTAAATATAATACTGAGATGAAACTGATAACAACACTTAGTAGTGTCCAAACACAGTACTTCTAAATATAATACTGAGATGAAACTGATAACAGCACTTAGTAGTGCCCAAACACAGTACTTCTAAATATAATACTGAGATGAAACTGATAACAACACTTAGTAGTGCCCAAACACAGTAATTCTAAATATAATACTGAGATGAAACTGATAACAGCACTTAGTAGTGTCCAAACTGGTACTTACAAATATAATACTGAGGATAGAGCAGTAGCAGCATGAAGTGAATTTGCTAAACACAGTACTTCTAAATATAATACTGAGATGAAACTGATAACAGCACTTAGTAGTGCCCAAACACAGTACTTCTAAATATAATACTGAGATGAAACTGATAACAGCACTTAGTAGTGCCCAAACACAGCAATTTCCAACATAATACTGAGATGAAACTGATAACAGCACTTAAAGAAAGTTTCAAACACAGTACTTCTAAATATAATACTGAGATGAAACTGATAACAGCACTTAGTAGTGCCCAAACACAGTACTTCTAAATATAATACTGAGATGAAACTGATAACAGCACTTAGTAGTGCCCAAACACAGTACTTCTAAATATAATACTGAGATGAAAACTGATAACAGCACTTAGTAGTGCCCAAACACAGTACTTCTAAATATAATACTGAGATGAAACTGATAACAGCACTTAGTAGTGCCCAAACACAGTACTTCTAAATATAATACTGAGATGAAACTGATAACAGCACTTAGTAGTGCCCCAAACACAGTACTTCTAAATATAATACTGAGGATGAAACTGATAACAGCACTTAGTAGTGCCCAAACACAGTACTTCTAAATATAATGCTGAGATGAAACTGATAACAGCACTTAGTAGTGCCCAAACACAGTACTTCTAAATATAATACTGAGATCAAACTGATAACAGCACTTAGTAGTGCCCAAACATTGCATTCTAAATATAATAATTGAGAAGAAACTGATACTTAGTAGCCCAAACACAGTACTTCTAAATATAATACTGAGATGAAACTGATAACAGCACTTAGTAGTGCCCAAACACAGTACTTCTAAATATAATACTGAGATGAAACTGATAACAGCACTTAGTAGTGCCCAAACACAGTACTTCTAAATATAATACTGAGATGAAACTGATAACAGCACTTGGTAGTGTCCAAACACAGTACTTCTAAATATAATACTGAGATGAAGGCTGATAACAGCACTTAGTAGCCCAAACACAGTACTTCTAAATATAATACTGAGGATGGGGAGGCAATGCTTAGTAGTGCTTGACACATGCTAAATGTAATACTGAGATGAAACTGATAACAGCACTTAGTAGTGCCCAAACACAGTACTTCTAAATATAATACTGAGATGAAACTGATAACAGCACTTAGTAGTGTCCAAACACAGTACTTCTAAATATAATACTAAGATGAAACGGATAACAGCACTTAGTAGTGCCCAAACACAGTACTTCTAAATATAATACTGAGATGAAACTGATAACAGCACTTAGTAGTGCCCAAACACAGTACTTCTAAATATAATACTGAGATGAAACTGATAACAACACTTAGTAGTGTCCAAACACAGTACTTCTAAATATAATACGGAGATGAAACTGATAACAGCACTTAGTAGTGTCCAAACACAGTACTTCTAAATATAATACTGAGATGAAACTGATAACAACACTTAGTAGTGTCCAAACACAGTACTTCTAAACATAATACTGAGATGAAGCGGTAACAGCACTTAGTAGTGTCCAAACACAGTACTTCTAAATATAATACTGAGATGAAACGGATAACAGCACTTAGTAGTGCCCAAACACAGTACTTCTAAATATAATACAGAGATGAAACTGATAACAACACTTAGTAGTGTCCAAACACAGTACTTCTAAATATAATACTGAGATGAAACGGATAACAGCACTTAGTAGTGCCCAAACACAGTACTTCCTAAATATAATACTGAGATGAAACTGATAACAACACTTAGTAGTGCCCAAACACAGTACTTCTAAATATAATACTGAGATGAAACTGATAACAGCACTTAGTAGTGCCCAAACACAGTACTTAAATATAATGCTGAGATGAAACTGATAACAGCACTTAGTAGTGCCCAAACACAGTACTTCTATCTAGATATAATACTGAGATGAAACTGATAACAGCACTTAGTAGTGTCCAAACACAGTACTTCTAAATATAATACTGAGATGAAACTGATAACAGCACTTAGTAGTGCCCAAACACAGTACTTCTAAATATAATACTGAGATGAAACTGATAACAGCACTTAGTAGTGCCCAAACACAGTACTTCTAAACATAATACTGAGATGAAACTGATAACAGCACTTAGTAGTGCCCAAACACAGTACTTCTAAATATAATACTGAGATGAAACTGATAACAACACTTGGTAGTGTTCAAACACAGTACTTCTAAATATAATACTGAGATGAAACTGATAACAGCACTTAGTAGTGCCCAAACACAGTACTTCTAAATATAATACTGAGATGAAACTGATAACAGCACTTAGTAGTGTCCAAACACAGTACTTCTAAATATAATACTGAGATGAAACTGATAACAGCACTTAGTAGTGCCCAAACACAGTACTTCTAAATATAATACTGAGATGAAACTGATAACAGCACTTAGTAGTGCCCAAACACAGTACTTCTAAATATAATACTGAGATGAAACTGATAACAACACTTAGTAGTGCCCAAACACAGTACTTCTAAATATAATACTGAGATGAAACTGATAACAACACTTAGTAGTGCCCAAACACAGTACTTCTAAATATAATACTGAGATGAAACTGATAACAACACTTAGTAGTGCCCAAACACAGTACTTCTAAATATAATACTGAGATGAAACTGATAACAGCACTTAGTAGTGTCCAAACACAGTACTTCTAAATATAATACTGAGATGAAACTGATAACAGCACTTAGTAGTGCCCAAACACAGTACTTCTAAATATAATACTGAGATGGGAAACGGATAACAGCACTTAGTAGTGCCCAAACACAGTACTTCTAAATATAATACTGAGATGAAACTGATACCAGCACTTAGTAGTGCCCAAACACAGTGCTTCTAAATATAATACTGAGATGAACGGATAGCAGCATAGTAGTGCCCAAACACAGTACTTCTAAATATAATACAGAGATGAAACTGATAACAGCACTTAGTAGTGCCCAAACACAGTACTTCTAAATATAATACTGAGATGAAACGGATAACAGCACTTAGTAGTGCCCAAACACAGTACTTCTAAATATAATACTGAGATGAAACTGATAACAGCACTTAGTAGTGCCCAAACACAGTACTTCTAAATATAATACTGAGATGAAACTGATAACAGCACTTAGTAGTGTCCAAACACAGTACTTCTAAACATAGTACTGAGATGAAACGGATAAAAGCACTTAGTAGTGCCCAAACACAGTACTTCTAAATATAATACAGAGATGAAACTGATAACAACACTTAGTAGTGTCCAAACACAGTACTTCTAAATATAATACAGAGATGAAACTGATAACAACACTTAGTAGTGCCCAAACACAGTACTTCTAAATATAATACTGAGATGAAACTGATAACAGCACTTAGTAGTGCCCAAACACAGTACTTCTAAATATAATACTGAGATGAAACTGATAACAGCATTTAGTAGTGCCCAAACACAGTACTTCTAAATATAATACTGAGATGAAACTGATAACAGCATTTAGTAGTGCCCAAACACAGTACTTCTAAATATAATACTGAGATGAAACTGATAACAACCTTAGTAGTGCCCCAAACACAGTACTTCTAAATATAATACTGAGATGAAACTGATAACAGCACTTAGTAGTGCCCAAACACAGTACTTCTAAATATAATACTGAGATGAAACTGATAACAACACTTAGTAGTGGCCAAACACAGTCCTTCTAGATATAATACTGAGATGAAACTGATAACAACACTTAGTAGTGGCCAAACACAGTACTTCTAAATATAATACTGAGATGAAACGGATAACAGCACTTAGTAGTGCCCAAATACAGTACTTCTAAATATAATACTGAGATGAAACTGATAACAGCACTTAGTAGTGTCCAAACACAGTACTTCTAAATATAATACTGAGATGAAACTGATAACAGCAATTAGTAGTGTCCAAACACAGTACTTCTAAATATAATACAGAGATGAAACTGATAACAACACTTAGTAGTGCCCAAACACAGTACTTCTAAATATAATACTGAGATGAAACTGATAACAACACTTAGTAGTGCCCAAACACAGTACTTCTAAATATAATACTGAGATGAAACTGATAACAGCACTTAGTAGTGTCCAAACACAGTACTTCTAAATATAATACTGAGATGAAACTGATAACAGCACTTAGTAGTGTCCAAACACAGTACTTCTAAATATAATACTGAGATGAAACGGATAACAGCACTTAGTAGTGCCCAAACACAGTACTTCTAAATATAATACTGAGATGAAACTGATAACAACACTTAGTAGTGTCCAAACACAGTACTTCTAAATATAATACTGAGATGAAACTGATAACAGCACTTAGTAGTGCCCAAACACAGTACTTCTAAATATAATACTGAGATGAAAAGGATAACAGCACTTAGTAGTGCCCAAACACAGTACTTCTAAATATAATACTGAGATGAAACTGATAACAGCACTTAGTAGTGCCCAAACACAGTACTTCTAAATATAATACTGAGATGAAAAGGATAACAGCACTTAGTAGTGCCCAAACACAGTACTTCTAAATATAATACTGAGATGAAACTGATAACAACACTTAGTAGTACCCAAACACAGTACTTCTAAATATAATACTGAGATGAAACGGATAACAGCACTTAGTAGTGCCCAAACACAGTACTTCTAAATATAATACTGAGATGAAACTGATAACAGCACTTAGTAGTGCCCAAACAGAGTACTTCTAAATATAATACTGAGATGAAACTGATAACAACACTTAGTAGTGTCCAAACACAGTACTTCTAAATATAATACTGAGATGAAACTGATAACAGCACTTAGTAGTGCCCAAACACAGTACTTCTAAATATAATACTGAGATGAAACTGATAACAACACTTAGTAGTGCCCAAACACAGTACTTCTAAATATAATACTGAGATGAAACTGATAACAGCACTTAGTAGTGTCCAAACACAGTACTTCTAAATATAATACTGAGATGAAACTGATAACAGCACTTAGTAGTGCCCAAACACAGTACTTCTAAATATAATACTGAGATGAAACTGATAACAGCACTTAGTAGTGCCCAAACACAGTACTTCTAAATATAATACTGAGATGAAACTGATAACAGCACTTAGTAGTGCCCAAACACAGTACTTCTAAATATAATACTGAGATGAAACTGATAACAGCACTTAGTAGTGCCCAAACACAGTACTTCTAAATATAATACTGAGATGAAACTGATAACAGCACTTAGTAGTGCCCAAACACAGTACTTCTAAATATAATACTGAGATGAAACTGATAACAGCACTTAGTAGTGCCCAAACACAGTACTTCTAAATATAATACTGAGATGAAACTGATAACAGCACTTAGTAGTGCCCAAACACAGTACTTCTAAATATAATACTGAGATGAAACTGATAACAGCACTTAGTAGTGCCCAAACACAGTACTTCTAAATATAATACTGAGATGAAACTGATAACAGCACTTAGTAGTGCCCAAACACAGTACTTCTAAATATAATACTGAGATGAAACTGATAACAGCACTTAGTAGTGCCCAAACACAGTACTTCTAAATATAATACTGAGAAGAAACTGATAACAACACTTAGTAGTGCCCAAACACAGTACTTCTAAATATAATACTGAGATGAAACTGATAACAGCACTTAGTAGTGCCCAAACACAGTACTTCTAAATATAATACTGAGATGAAACTGATAACAGCACTTAGTAGTGCCCAAACACAGTACTTCTAAATATAATACTGAGATGAAACTGATAACAGCACTTAGTAGTGCCCAAACACAGTACTTCTAAATATAATACTGAGATGAAACTGATAACAGCACTTAGTAGTGCCCAAACACAGTACTTCTAAATATAATACTGAGATGAAACTGATAACAGCACTTAGTAGTGCCCAAACACAGTACTTCTAAATATAATACTGAGATGAAACGGATAACAGCACTTAGTAGTGCCCAAACACAGTACTTCTAAATATAATACTGAGATGAAACTGATAACAGCACTTAGTAGTGCCCAAACACAGTACTTCTAAATATAATACTGAGATGAAACTGATAACAGCACTTAGTAGTGTCCAAACACAGTACTTCTAAATATAATACTGAGATGAAACTGATAACAACACTTAGTAGTGTCCAAACACAGTACTTCTAAACATAATACTGAGATGAAACTGATAACAGCACTTAGTAGTGTCCAAACACAGTACTTCTAAATATAATACTGAGATGAAACGGATAACAGCACTTAGTAGTGCCCAAACACAGTACTTCTCAATATAATACAGAGATGAAACTGATAACAACACTTAGTAGTGTCCAAACACAGTACTTCTAAATATAATACTGAGATGAAACGGATAACAGCACTTAGTAGTGCCCAAACACAGTACTTCTAAATATAATACTGAGATGAAACTGATAACAACACTTAGTAGTGCCCAAACACAGTACTTCTAAATATAATACTGAGATGAAACTGATAACAGCACTTAGTAGTGCCCAAACACAGTACTTCTAAATATAATACTGAGATGAAACTGATAACAGCACTTAGTAGTGCCCAAACACAGTACTTCTATCTAGATATAATACTGAGATGAAACTGATAACAGCACTTAGTAGTGTCCAAACACAGTACTTCTAAATATAATACTGAGATGAAACTGATAACAGCACTTAGTAGTGCCCAAACACAGTACTTCTAAATATAATACTGAGATGAAACTGATAACAGCACTTAGTAGTGCCCAAACACAGTACTTCTAAACATAATACTGAGATGAAACTGATAACAGCACTTAGTAGTGCCCAAACACAGTACTTCTAAATATAATACAGAGATGAAACTGATAACAACACTTAGTAGTGCCCAAACATAGTACTTCTAAATATAATACTGAGATGAAACTGATAACAACACTTAGTAGTGTTCAAACACAGTACTTCTAAATATAATACTGAGATGAAACTGATAACAGCACTTAGTAGTGCCCAAACACAGTACTTCTAAATATAATACTGAGATGAAACTGATAACAGCACTTAGTAGTGTCCAAACACAGTACTTCTAAATATAATACTGAGATGAAACTGATAACAGCACTTAGTAGTGCCCAAACACAGTACTTCTAAATATAATACTGAGATGAAACTGATAACAGCACTTAGTAGTGCCCAAACACAGTACTTCTAAATATAATACTGAGATGAAACTGATAACAACACTTAGTAGTGCCCAAACACAGTACTTCTAAATATAATACTGAGATGAAACTGATAACAACACTTAGTAGTGCCCAAACACAGTACTTCTAAATATAATACTGAGATGAAACTGATAACAACACTTAGTAGTGCCCAAACACAGTACTTCTAAATATAATACTGAGATGAAACTGATAACAGCACTTAGTAGTGCCCAAACACAGTACTTCTAAATATAATACTGAGATGAAACTGATAACAGCACTTAGTAGTGCCCAAACACAGTACTTCTAAATATAATACTGAGATGAAACTGATAACAGCACTTAGTAGTGTCCAAACACAGTACTTCTAAATATAATACTGAGATGAAACTGATAACAGCACTTAGTAGTGCCCAAACACAGTACTTCTAAATATAATACTGAGATGAAACTGATAACAGCACTTAGTAGTGCCCAAACACAGTACTTCTAAATATAATACTGAGATGAAACTGATAACAGCACTTAGTAGTGCCCAAACACAGTACTTCTAAATATAATACTGAGATGAAACTGATAACAGCACTTAGTAGTGCCCAAACACAGTACTTCTAAATATAATACTGAGATGAAACTGATAACAGCACTTAGTAGTGCCCAAACACAGTACTTCTAAATATAATACTGAGATGAAACTGATAACAGCACTTAGTAGTGTCCAAACACAGTACTTCTAAATATAATACAGAGATGAAACTGATAACAACACTTAGTAGTGCCCAAACACAGTACTTCTAAATATAATACTGAGATGAAACTGATAACAGCACTTAGTAGTGCCCAAACACAGTACTTCTAAATATAATACTGAGATGAAACTGATAACAGCATTTAGTAGTGCCCAAACACAGTACTTCTAAATATAATACTGAGATGAAACTGATAACAGCATTTAGTAGTGCCCAAACACAGTACTTCTAAATATAATACTGAGATGAAACTGATAACAACACTTAGTAGTGCCCAAACACAGTACTTCTAAATATAATACTGAGATGAAACTGATAACAGCACTTAGTAGTGCCCAAACACAGTACTTCTAAATATAATACTGAGATGAAACTGATAACAACACTTAGTAGTGGCCAAACACAGTCCTTCTAGATATAATACTGAGATGAAACTGATAACAACACTTAGTAGTGCCCAAACACAGTACTTCTAAATATAATACTGAGATGAAACGGATAACAGCACTTAGTAGTGCCCAAACACAGTACTTCTAAATATAATACTGAGATGAAACTGATAACAGCACTTAGTAGTGCCCAAACACAGTACTTCTAAATATAATACTGAGATGAAACTGATAACAACACTTAGTAGTGCCCAAACACAGTACTTCTAAATATAATACTGAGATGAAACTGATAACAGCATTTAGTAGTGCCCAAACACAGTACTTCTAAATATAATACTGAGATGAAACTGATAACAGCACTTAGTAGTGCCCAAACACAGTACTTCTAAATATAATACTGAGATGAAACTGATAACAGCACTTAGTAGTGTCCAAACACAGTACTTCTAAATATAATACTGAGATGAAACTGATAACAACACTTAGTAGTGCCCAAACACAGTACTTCTAAATATAATACGGAGATGAAACTGATAACAGCATTTAGTAGTGCCCAAACACAGTACTTCTAAATATAATACTGAGATGAAACTGATAACAGCACTTAGTAGTGCCCAAACACAGTACTTCTAAATATAATACTGAGATGAAACTGATAACAGCATTTAGTAGTGCCCAAACACAGTACTTCTAAATATAATACTGAGATGAAACGGATAACAGCACTTAGTAGTGCCCAAACACAGTACTTCTAAATATAATACTGAGATGAAACTGATAACAACACTTAGTAGTGGCCAAACACAGTCCTTCTAGATATAATACTGAGATGAAACTGATAACAACACTTAGTAGTGTCCAAACACAGTACTTCTAAATATAATACTGAGATGAAACTGATAACAACACTTAGTAGTGGCCAAACACAGTCCTTCTAGATATAATACTGAGATGAAACTGATAACAACACTTAGTAGTGTCCAAACACAGTACTTCTAAATATAATACTGAGATGAAACTGATAACAGCACTTAGTAGTGCCCAAACACAGTACTTCTAAATATAATACTGAGATGAAACTGATAACAGCACTTAGTAGTGCCCAAACACAGTACTTCTAAATATAATACTGAGATGAAACGGATAACAGCACTTAGTAGTGCCCAAACACAGTACTTCTAAATATAATACTGAGATGAAACTGATAACAGCACTTAGTAGTACCCAAACACAGTACTTCTAAATATAATACTGAGATGAAACTGATAACAGCACTTAGTAGTGCCCAAACCCAGTACTTCTAAATATAATACTGAGATGAAACGGATAACAGCACTTAGTAGTGCCCAAACACAGTACTTCTAAATATAATACAGAGATGAAACGGATAACAGCACTTAGTAGTGCCCAAACACAGTACTTCTAAATATAATACTGAGATGAAACTGATAACAGCACTTAGTAGTGCCCAAACACAGTACTTCTAAATATAATACTGAGATGAAACTGATAACAGCACTTAGTAGTGCCCAAACACAGTACTTCTAAATATAATACAGAGATGAAACTGATAACAGCACTTAGTAGTGCCCAAACACAGTACTTCTAAATATAATACTGAGATGAAACGGATAACAGCACTTAGTAGTGCCCAAACACAGTACTTCTAAATATAATACTGAGATGAAACTGATAACAACACTTAGTAGTGCCCAAACACAGTACTTCTAAATATAATACTGAGATGAAACTGATAACAGCACTTAGTAGTGCCCAAACACAGTACTTCTAAATATAATACTGAGATGAAACTGATAACAGCACTTAGTAGTGCCCAAACACAGTACTTCTAAATATAATACTGAGATGAAACTGATAACAGCACTTAGTAGTGTCCAAACACAGTACTTCTAAATATAATACTGAGATGAAACTGATAACAACACTTAGTAGTGCCCAAACACAGTACTTCTAAATATAATACTGAGATGAAACTGATAACAGCACTTAGTAGTGTCCAAACACAGTACTTCTAAATATAATACTGAGATGAAACTGATAACACTTAGTAGTGCCCAAACACAGTACTTCTAAATATAATACTGAGATGAAACTGATAACAACACTTAGTAGTGCCCAAACACAGTACTTCTAAATATAATACTGAGATGAAACTGATAACAACACTTAGTAGTGCCCAAACACAGTACTTCTAAATATAATACTGAGATGAAACTGATAACAGCACTTAGTAGTGCCCAAACACAGTACTTCTAAACATAATACTGAGATGAAACGGATAACAGCACTTAGTAGTGCCCAAACACAGTCCTTCTAGATATAATACTGAGATGAAACTGATAACAGCACTTAGTAGTGCCCAAACACAGTACTTCTAAATATAATACTGAGATGAAACTGATAACAGCATTTAGTAGTGCCCAAACACAGTACTTCTAAATATAATACTGAGATGAAACTGATAACAACACTTAGTAGTGCCCAAACACAGTACTTCTAAATATAATACTGAGATGAAACTGATAACAGCACTTAGTAGTGCCCAAACACAGTACTTCTAAATATAATACTGAGATGAAACTGATAACAGCACTTAGTAGTGCCCAAACACAGTACTTCTAAATATAATACTGAGATGAAACTGATAACAACACTTAGTAGTGCCCAAACACAGTACTTCTAAATATAATACTGAGATGAAACTGATAACAGCACTTAGTAGTGTCCAAACACAGTACTTCTAAATATAATACTGAGATGAAACTGATAACAGCACTTAGTAGTGTCCAAACACAGTACTTCTAAATATAATACTGAGATGAAACTGATAACAACACTTAGTAGTGTCCAAACACAGTACTTCTAAATATAATACTGAGATGAAACGGATAACAGCACTTAGTAGTGCCCAAACACAGTACTTCTAAACATAATACTGAGATGAAACGGATAACAGCACTTAGTAGTGCCCAAACACAGTACTTCTAAATATAATACTGAGATGAAACTGATAACAACACTTAGTAGTGCCCAAACACAGTACTTCTAAATATAATACTGAGATGAAACTGATAACAGCACTTAGTAGTGTCCAAACACAGTACTTCTAAATATAATACAGAGATGAAACTGATAACAACACTTAGTAGTGCCCAAACACAGTACTTCTAAATATAATACTGAGATGAAACTGATAACAGCACTTAGTAGTGCCCAAACACAGTACTTCTAAATATAATACTGAGATGAAACTGATAACAGCACTTAGTAGTGTCCAAACACAGTACTTCTAAATATAATACTGAGATGAAACTGATAACAGCACTTAGTAGTGCCCAAACACAGTACTTCTAAATATAATACTGAGATGAAACTGATAACAACACTTAGTAGTGTCCAAACACAGTACTTCTAAATATAATACTGAGATGAAACTGATAACAGCACTTAGTAGTGCCCAAACACAGTACTTCTAAATATAATACTGAGATGAAACTGATAACAACACTTAGTAGTGGCCATACACAGTACTTCTAAATATAATACTGAGATGAAACTGATAACAACACTTAGTAGTGTCCAAACACAGTACTTCTAAATATAATACAGAGATGAAACTGATAACAACACTTAGTAGTGCCCAAACACAGTACTTCTAAATATAATACTGAGATGAAACTGATAACAACACTTAGTAGTGCCCAAACACAGTACTTCTAAATATAATACTGAGATGAAACTGATAACAGCACTTAGTAGTGCCCAAACACAGTACTTCTAAATATAATACTGAGATGAAACGGATAACAGCACTTAGTAGTGCCCAAACACAGTACTTCTAAATATAATACTGAGATGAAACTGATAACAGCACTTAGTAGTGCCCAAACACAGTACTTCTAGATATAATACTGTATATTACATAATCACAGTTTTTGACTATTAGAAAAAAATACAACAAAGAAATATAAAGAAATGTTCATATGTACTGAAAATGACAAGGCAATATAGGGCAAATAGATTAATACTTAAAAAAGTATTTTTCAAATTATTATCCAAATTAACTGACCACTACTGAGTGAAGGTAAGATATCTGTCAAAGGACACAAATGCACAAACACCTACTTTATAAAGCCTTAGTTAGGGGGGCTCAATGTAAAGCTGGAGTCCCTATGCAGAGCATTTGGCTCTGTCAAACTGGCATTTCTACACATAGCCAGAGTACATTCCAATATCAACAAATGGGTGCCTCCTTTGAATCAACTCTAACACTCACCTAATCCCACTGGGAACTGTAAACATTCTTCACTCTTATTCATCTCAATTGATTGAACTCAAAACTGTTCTAAAACTTTAGAAATAATACTGCTTGAATATGCACTTTCTACCTGTTCTGCTAATCTGTGTGTCCATCCATCTGAATGGAACAGGATCTCCTTGGTACCAGCATTCTAGGCCTTGTACTACACACTTATACAAGGTCTATAGACCTTTTTTAGTCTGGTCTGGGATCCTTATTTCACTGTAAAGCCACTACTGTACTTTACTTGGATTATATTTGCCCAACTATTTCTCAGTCACACCATCAATTACTGCCCAAAACTGTTGCACTTAATGTTTTCACTTTGCTATACATAACACTCAAATTTTAACTTCCAGCAACTGAATGGAGCACAAAAAAAAGTAGCAATGACTGTTATCATCCATAAAATTACACTGATTGGAGGAGGCCCATACAATGCTTGGAAATGTGGAGATCCATGTCCACTCTCAATCCTCTGGCTACACTTACTGGGGAGGAGGGGGGTATTCTGTGCCTAACCCAGGACAATGAAGAAACATGGGGTTAAATTTCTTAGAAGAACAAGAAGAATATCTGCAAATATTACAGTAGAAAAAAATACCAAAAGGTATGGACCAAGTCCTAAGTACTAGTCTTCATCATCACCAAAGCAAACAATGCCATGGGCCACCTGTATAATTATGCTGCAATCTGTGTCAACACTGGGGGCTCAAGAACAAAAGTCAGCAAATGTTTGAGCAATTCTTCCATTTTTTTTCTTTCATCCTCTATGTGTCATGGAAACAGCCCCTCTGTAACTCTGTGTTTACCTGGTACTTAACTTTAGTTTTTTGCTCCCCCCATGTGTTACCTACTTGGTCACGGCTGTACTTGAAAAATGCAAGCACACAAAATGGGGGGAAGGGATAAAGACTTATCAAGTACTACTCTTCATCATCACCAAAGCAAACAATGCCATGGGCCACCTGTATAATTATGCTGCAATCTGTGTCAACACTGGGGGCTCAAGAACAAAAGTCAGCAAATGTTTGAGCAATTCTTCCATTTTTTTCTTTCATCCTCTATGTGTCGTGGAAACAGCCCCTCTGAAACTCTGTGTTTACCTGGTACTTAAGTTTAGTTTTTTGCTCCCCCCATGTGTTACCTACTTGGTCACGGCTGTACTTGAAAAAATGCAAGCACACAAAATGGGGGGAAGGGATAAAGACTTATCAAGTCTGCTAAAGACAGAGAGAGTAGTTCAATGTACGATATATTAAACTTGAGTAAAAATATTCTCTACTGCACCATGTACCAAAACTAGTACTGATTTTAGATTACACAAAAAACTGTAACTAACAAAAATGAATGCAGTGACTGAACAGCATATCAACACATTACACAATCCGTCATGGAAACAGATTTGCAGAACACTATATAGATTTGCTGCTGCTGCTTTGTGCTTATGGTTCATTTCCGACAATATACACACACCTATGTGCATATGTATAAACAAATATACATATACACACAAACACATATACACATGTTTATGTCACACACGCACACACACACACACACACACACACACACACACACAGACATATATATATATATATATATATATATATATATATAAATATATATTTATACAGGCATATAATATACAACTATATATATATATATATATATATATACAGGCATATAATATACAACTATATATATATATATATATATATATATATATATATATATATATATATATATATATATATATATATATATATATATATATATATATATATATACACACACACACACACACACACACACACACACACACACACACACACATACATGCACATATACAAACATATGTATAAATAATACGTGTCTACATATGACATACACATATATAACATGTTTAGGGTCTATATGCAATGTGTCTTAGACGAGTCGGTGCATACAAGATTTTAAGGCTGAGTCCAATACCTCTCAAATGTCCAGATTTTCACAGAATGTCCAGCTTTTTGGCTCATATTTTTGGTCTGTTCCTCATAAAATCTGTGTTTTTCTGGCAAACCACTAGGATTATCTCTGAGGACTGAAGTCATTAAATAATAACATACATTTCAGCTTTAGACATCAAATCTTTCAGAAAGTGTATGTTAAAACAAACCCTGTTATTCTAGCACCTTTATAAGTTTATAACAGCAATATCTAAAATATGTCCCTGTTTTGGGGCCTTTGCCCCACTCCACCCCCCATTTTGTTGGGCTTTGTCCAGGTTCCTTGCACTAAAAGGTTGAGAGGTATGAGACTGACGATCAGCAAATAATACTGAAACTGCTCTGTGCTCGATTTGCAATGCATTCAGATTACATATAAACCATAGTCTTGCTACTGATTTCATTGACAGTGTGACTCCTATAGTGCTGTGCATCCATGTCATATATTTTTTATTACGGGCAACTTTTATTGCTGTGAAGCGACACATCAGATATAAACTATTGCCCTGGGAACTGATGGACATGAGTAATTACAAATGTCAAAACACAACCTTCCCTAAATGTACTTCACGTTAGTGACATATGTCAGCTGTAACAAACTTGGAAAACACACTTCATGAGCATGGACAGTCAGTTAACAGTACACATATCGCGTCCGTAATAAGTAGTTTCATAATTAAGTCTGATTAACACTGCAGTGATTGATTCCGATTTACTTTTAACTAGCAATGTGTACTGTCTAGCATGGGACAACTTTGAACACCTGGTGCACATAGTATAGTACAACTCCATAACTTGTCAGTAATAATATGACAACTGAAAGTACAGTATCAACAAATCAGGTCGTTTAGGGGTACTGCTGACCCTGGACAGAGTCAGGTCTGTCATCAGTTGTTCAAAGGCCTTTGTCTCCTTGGCTTACTTCTGATTATGTAGAGCAATCTTCTCGCTAAATTTCCGGGTTTTGGAGGCACTAGATCCCAGGGCAGCTGCCATGGTGCAGGCCGCTCGATGTTCCTTTTGTTTACAATTCCCAAGTTGGGGCTCGCTGCAGTGCTACAGGTTACTTGTCAGTGCCCGAGGGAGGGTTCAGCACTGTGTTGCCTGACCCGGCCCTAGGGCTGAGTTTAGTCCTGCTTTCAGCCAACCATGCCCAATGACAGATTGCTGCTCCTCCACTGCATACACAAGTTGCTGTCACTTTCACTGTGTTTACCGCAGCTAGCCGATTGGGGTGCTGCAACTACTCTTCTCCAGGATAAAAACAGCTGATGGGGTTTACATTCACCAAGGCTCCCCTTTATTAATGTATCACCTGACCCCACTACCTCTCTACATACATTCAGTGCTTTGCAGTTAGGTGCCGTAACTCCCTAATGAAACAGGTGGGGACTCAGTTCTTGCATTCAGTCCTGCCTCTGACTGAAAGTCTGTCATGTCTAAGTCACCCACCACCTGACTTCAGATACATCACAGTATCGATTTTGTACACCTCACGATTTATGTCCTCACATTGTTAACTTAAAATATATGCAGCAAATTCTCTTTTAACAGCTTACATATGGGTGTACGAACTTGGTGGCAAAGTTGTAGCATGTTAATAAAGGAGATAAAAAATATCAAACAGCACAATGTATACATCTGTGCGTGTGTATGTACATATAGACAGATAAGCTCCATGCCTTGTGTAACAGACTATTTGAGTCAATAACAGTATGGCTATCAAACCACTTTCTCAAGGCAGATACAGCACAACAGCCATGTGAAGAAACAGACAGGATTGGCTCACAGCTCTTAGCTTTAAGTAGTTTAACACGCCCTCTTAGTTAAAATATCGACCCCGCATACAGTCTGTCTGTAGAAGGTGGAAAGCAGCTCTCTAGACGAAGGTTATCTGTGCTTGCGCAATATAACATGGATGGGGGAGGGGGACAGACTAGTTATAAGAGAGCAACATAACATCCTGCATGAGGGCACTCAGACAGTACACGCTGTATAGCTAGGGCTACCACAAAGAGGGACTGTCCCTAACAAAGAGAAATACTCTTTGTTAGGGACAAGTCCCTCTTTGGGCAGTTGTGTCCTGTGGAAAAGAAATGGCAAATGTGCTGAGATTTTAGGACAAATATATTTCCTAAGTTTTCTTTAATAGTTGCATGAAACAGTTATTTTTGTATCTCCAACACCTAAATGCTGTAAGGAATAGCATAAGTGCCTTAAATACTACACAAATAAGCTTTTATTTTGGCAAGTAAAGTGAAGCCCTGTCCTTTGCAATGGCCGTGGGTATGTTTTGTCCTGCAAAATTTCACATTTCTACATGCACTTCAAGATGATTGGTAAAGTAATTCATTGTTTCACTATTTAAAGTTTCAACATACACTCCTATGCTGTTTGTCTGATGAAGGCTGGAGATTGCTCTGGCTGAAAGCGCTTACGTTTTATTTGGATTTAATAAATCGCTATTTTACTTCAAGCTTTCTCTCATTGTGTTCCTGCTCTTCAGTTTTATTTGTTCCTGTGGATTTTATCAGTTTTTTGTGCGTATCTTGTGTTTGAAGATGTCGAGCGGATCCGGAGAAGCTTCACTTGTTTTATTCACGCAGCAGAATGGAGTTGAACAAACAGTTGAACAAACAGCAGAAAATCATAACGGTAATCTAACTACCTTGGTGGAACTACTTTTGCGTAGGGTGGATGCACTAACTCAAAAGGTTGATGCGATGTCAGTTGCACCTCCAGTACAAATGGGCGGTATTTCTTCTACGCCAACCTCTCGCCAGCAGGTCAACAGCAGTGACTCTGGGATTCCTAATGCACAGCAACCTCCTGTATTGGAGGGGACAGCCCCAGTACCTGCACCGGAGGAGTTTTTACCAACCACTGGGACCCAATTACAGCGTCAACCTACAGCAATGCCCGATTTACAGCGGTCTTTACCTTCGGTAGCTGTAACAACTAGAACAGGTAACTTTCTTAGTAATTCTGGCAACGCTGTAAATGACAATAACAATGAAGGTAACCCAAATAACCAAGGGTTTCCCATAATGGCAAACTTTCTTGTTAATAACAACTTCTTTAGTCAAGGGTTCAGCATGCGCGCTGAGCCGCCGACTACATCAGTGGTTGAAAACAACGCTTTAGGTGAAAAAATTGAAGAATTCGACAACAAGCTTTTCAAATGTAAGAAGCTACAGTTAGAAGTAGCATACTTGAGTGAATGCGTAAAGAATAAAATAGTCCCTAAGGGGCTAAGGCAATGGAGGTTTCCGTCAGGCTTGGTGGAAAATTCTCTTTTTCACCAGGAGTTAATAGACCTATTTGATCGCCAGGGTATGGAGTTTTTGCAAGCCCTCATTGCCTTTTACTCTAGAGACATTGCGACTTTGTCATCGGAATTGGAAGTACTAGAAAAGTTTATCACTAATAATAACGGCTTTTTTCGTTTTAAATACGATTATTGCCGCATTTTCCCTAGTATTGAGGCCAGTATGGAAAAATTACTGCTTGTTAAGAAGAAGAAACTAACTAGGGACATGACTGACTATGCAAACAAATGTGCTTACCCTAGGCCCCCTCGGACAGCACAAACATCATACAATGAAAGCAATAGCCACACAGAACCTGACAATGTGACTAGTTCTGGGGATACAAACAACCAGGGTAACAATGAAAATAATAGTTCTTCTGGTCAACGACCTAATACCAGAAGAAGCCCAAGATTTAACAACAACAATGCAAGGGCTAATAACCAGGAGCATAACAATGTTCCGGTTAACATCTCGAATAATGGTGGTGCTACAGGCACCACTGACAACTACGAGGGGCAGGATTTTCACCAGGCCTACAATACCAGAACCACCAATCGTACCAGAACTCAAACAGCGAACAACGGGAGGAACAACAGACGGGGGAGGAAGAGATGATACAGCTCCCTATTTTGGCTTGGAACCAAAAATACTGACTAGCTCTGCCAGTGACTTTAAAGTATACAACTACACACTCATTGACATCCATCAGGACATCGTAAATTTCTTTGCCAAGGATTTATCGTTCGTTCCTGGACAGTACATGGACATTGGCAGAATGCTTATAGATTTGAAAATTTATGTTAGAAAACTCAATCTCATGTCTCTCCTTGGTAATGATACCCCCACACTCAACACACTCAGGGTCTCTAGCACATACAACCCTCCACTTCATCCCATTCTAACAGTTTTTGAAAAAATTTGTGAGATTGACCTTTGGGCAATTAAAAACCAAGTTATTTATACTACCCAGAGGCATTCTAACAACATCTCTATGCTGGAATGGGATTTTTTACATTTATTGAGGGATTGTAATATACGTGTAATGAAACCTGACAAGGGAGGGGGAGTGGTACTGATGGACCACTATAAATATGTGGAATACATGATGGAGCATCTCAACACATCTGTTTACAAAGAAGTAACTCTTAATGAAATACATGGTGCTTACAGAACAATTAGTAACACTTTGTACGATCTACTGTTGGAAGGTATTATTGATATAAATACATACAAGTATTTATTGATACCAGCTCCAAAAATTCCAATACTCTTTGGTACACCTAAACTACATAAACGATTACATGCACCACCCTTCAGGCGATCATTGACGGGAGGGGTTCAGCTACCTATGCATGTGCTAGATATGTAGATAGTATCATCAAGCCTCTATTACAACAGGAGGCACACATTTGTAAGGATTCCTGGTCCTTCCTGCAAGGGATTAGCAAGGTGACATATAGTCCTGACATTACTTTTCTTACAATAGACATTAAAGATCTTTATACGGTCATACCGCAGGCAACAGGACTGAGTTGGGTTAGGGAATTCATGGTTGCTAAGAAGGTAGAAGACAACATTATCCATCTAAGTGAGACACTTTTGGAGTTGGTTTTAACCAACAACTTCTTTATGTTTGAGAACACATTCTACCTTCAAACATCAGGTGTCGCCATGGGTTCACCCTGCGGGGGTTCATTTGCAAATGCTGTTCTAGCCTTCTGGGAAGCTGAACACCTATTCAAGGATAGCCTTTTCCAGCAACATGTCTCCTGGTACACAAGGTACCAGGACGACATTTTTTGCATTTGGAAAGGCGAGAAAGAGCTTATTCCATCATTTATTGAAAGGATGACCAATATGACCGATTTCTTACAGTTTACCTTCAACGTAGCAGATACTGAGATTAATTATCTTGACATCATGTTAGTTAAGGACACACACAAGAGTAGACTAAAAAGTACCATCTATAGAAAGCCTACATATTCCAATAGCTTGTTGCATTTTTCTAGCAATCACCCGTACTATCAAAAAAGATCGGTCATCAAAGGCCAGATAGTAAGGGCGGCACGTATGGTCACGGATGACCATGATTTCCGTGCCGAATGTAACAAACTTAGGAACATGTTTCTGACAAGAGGCTATCCTCCAAATCTAGTGAATAACATTATTATAGAAGTATCCAACAAGCGTATGGGAGGACATTTGATACCCTTCTTTCCACTAGTCTGATAACAGAAGTGAATGCTAGTACTACTGACATTTCAACCACATTAGGTCCACCTAGCAATAATTGTTTGGAAAAAGATAATTACATTGTGTCTTTTATACACACTTTTTCCTTGGATTTCCAAAAAATTAGGGAAATTGTTAACAAAAATTGGGATGTCATCAACCATGACAACACCCTTTCAAACATCTTGGCGAGACCAAAGTTAACTTACAGGAGGGCCAAAATCTTAAAGCTATTTTAGAAAGACCACCAAATAGGTTCACCTCGAACCGACCTCATGGTATGCACAAATGTGGTGCATCGCCCAGTGCAAGTATATCAAGGTAGGGCCACAAGTTACCATCAATAATAGAACTTACAAGGTTAACAACTACTACAACTGTGAATCTAAATCAGTGGTGTACGTCGCTGTCTGCAACCAATGTAAAGCCTTCTACATTGGAAAGGCGGAGCGTAAATTCAGGACTAGGATCTATGAACATATGTGCGCCGTAAGCAGACACGATGTTAACAATGCCTTAGCTAAACACACAATTGAATGTACTGGTCATACTTTTAATTTTGCCATTGTGCATCAAAGGGTTCCTGAAATTAGGGGAGGCCCTTGGCAAATCAAATTAGAGATTGATGAACTTATGTGGCAGGTAGGGGCCAGGGCGCACCTCACTCCGGGCATCAATGACAACTTGTCCATTAAATGTGTGCTCAAGTGGTTATCATATAACAGATGATATAACCTATGAGTTAAAACTAAGTTACTTTACATTTGTTTCTTTTACACTTTCACACATGACATGGGCTTATTACAACACCTAGATTTAAAAATGTATATCTATGTGACAACTTGCCCCTATTTGCCCCTATATTAGGGGTATTATTGATTTATTTAGCAGCACAAATTAGTACACTTTCAAGGAATAACTAGTATTTGTTTGTTTATAAATTTGTGTAAATGTATTTCTGCTTTAATGTTACTATGGTAACAGTGTATTAGGAAATGCACTTCAAGATGATTGGTAAAGTAATTCATTGTTTCACTATTTAAAGTTTCAACATACACTCCTATGCTGTTTGTCTGATGAAGGCTGGAGATTGCTCTGGCTGAAAGCGCTTACGTTTTATTTGGATTTAATAAATCGCTATTTTACTTCAAGCTTTCTCTCATTGTGTTCCTGCTCTTCAGTTTTATTTGTTCCTGTACATTTCTACAAAAACTGTCCCACTTTGGGCATTTGAAAAGGTGGCAACCCTATGTATATCCAATTAAAGGCATCAAATGCCTACTAGTTTTACTGTTTAAGCTGTATCTTCTAATGTGTCCATGGCATGGTAGTTCTCAACCAGTCAGGGACAAATCTCAACAAAATTAGAGATAAATCCTGAATTAATTAGGGACAGTTTTAAAATATTAGTACTATTAACTTGATGCCTTGACAGAATAAGAAAATGTGAATAAATATACATTTCCTGAAGTAAAAACTTTCTACAACATTATTGTCATTTAAGTCCTTTTCTACAAATGGCACCAGTTTTAGTAGGGATTAAATGGGACAGAGCTAAAATATGAGTCAAAATCAGGGACAGTTAAGCAGTATGGTTAGAAGGTACATCTGACGAAAAAATCCTGGTTATACCATTTCCATTCTTGACCGGTTCACCAGCGACTATTGTTCCCCATGGTTTGCACCACTTATTGTGGCTTTGCTAATCAAAACAATTTAGATCAACCATTGCAATTTTAAGATAACATCCTTGCAAATCTGTGATCTTTCTGCTCCCTACCTACAGACATACACTCTGTAATTGAGTGAAATCAAGTAGTCATAAATAAATCATTTTTCTTATTCTTTACCCAGTGTAATCTATAGTACAATAAAGAAATTACCTTTGAATACAGACTGTGATACCATGTACAGTGGCCCATGTAAATCTGCTCAAAATACTGCCTCTCTTCTTCTTCTTTTGGCTATTCCCATTAGGGGGTGCCACAGTGGATCATCTGTTTCCATTTCTTCCTGCCCTCTGCATCTTGATTTGTCACACCAACCACCTGCATGTCCTCTCTCACCACATCCATAAACCTTATCTTAAGCCTTCGTCTTTTCCTCTTACCTGGCAGTTCCATCCTTAGCATCCTTTTCCCAATATACCCAGCATCCCTCCCTAGCACATGTCCAAACCAAAGCAATCTCATCTCTTTGGTTTTGTCTCCAAATCATCCAACCTGGGCTGATCCTCTAATATACTGATTCCTAATCCTGTCCATCCTCATCTCACCCAGTGCAAATGCATAATGCCAGTGAGTTCCATAAATATTAACTTCTGCAGTCAAGACTCAAGAGTATATACTGGTAAGAGATTGCATTAAAAAACACTTTGATAAAAACACAAAATTAAAATATACTAGTGAAAGAAATACTACTTAATTTTAAAAAATTGCCTTCATCATAACAAGTCTAAATTAAATAGTGCCTACTTACTTTCCCATCAAATCTTTCATCTCCAGTTATGAGTTCAGCTTTGCTCAGAAGCTAAAAGAAATAGCAAGATATTTGTTAATTACATTAGAAAATTGAATGGTAAAATTGTGAAAGTAACATGTAATCAGCATGCAATGAAGTGATCATTCAGCCATAAGACATATTGAATGTATCTATACAAAATTTTAAGAAAATGTCACACTAAAATGTGCTACAGTGCCATAAGACAAATTACGACATCCTATATATAACTGTGGATAGGTCCCTGTATTCATAAATGTGGTGCAAAATTGTATACAGCGACTGTGTGCACTACTTTCATGACTAAGAAAGCACACTACTTTCAAGAGTCATGCAGCAGTGTGCACAGCAGATAGCCATGTACTGTGCGCACCAATAAGGGACAGCACTGAGGCTTCCACTGTGAAAATGCTACTGTCTGGGAAACAAGAATAAATGGGCCGCTTCCAAATAAATGCAATTTTTTAATAGGAAGAATCAGAAAAATATCATTGCTTGATAGCTCTTTTTGATTAGTTTGTACTATGGGATTGCTATTATTAAGGAAAACTCTTGCATAGCAAAGAATACTTCTAACACAGACAATCATTTTTAGTATTGAAAGTTTCTGTTCAATCATAAAAAAAGCAGGAACAGACAGGACTCACAGAAACCAACATAAGGACTTTATAGCAGGGCATTTCTTTTTGGACTGTTATTTTCTTAAAAAAGTGGGGATATTGGCAATGGATAGCCAGATATGCTGATTACAAACTGGGTAACAATAATTACAGTGAAGCTGAATGGACACTATGTCAAAAAAAATATACACCTGGCACAGTAATAATGACTTAACCTTTTATGTAACTCAATGTACCGTTATAAGACTTGTCAAAAAGGACAAAAGGTATGATTAAAACTAACTGATCAAATTATAAAAAATTCATGTTCATTAAATACCTAGGAGCAACAAAAGACAACAATCTGAAGTTTGATCAGTATGTTATTAAAGCCAGAACAGCTTGTCCTGTAGTCCTTCTAATTCTAAGGGCCATACCTAGGTTCTTCAGGGTGTTTATTTTACCACTTTATACCTCATTGATCTAGCCATGTATTAAATACACTGTTACATTTTCTCATCTTCAAACAAGCCATCTAAAACAACTTAAAAAGATACAACAATTCCTTACTAGAAAAGACAAGGAGTTGTAAAAAAAAAAAAAGAAGTTATGTACTTAGCATAACATTCCATCTGTGTTGTCCATTTTCATTCTTCCTCAACAAATGTGTTAGAATCAGATCCTCAGATCTTATTCGGCTGCTTTTTCCAACTCATGGAACACTGAAACTGTCAAGGTCCTCTCATACCCATAATGCAACAGTCCCCTAACATACCTTAGATCTGTTTATAGTTCTTTAAGCCTGTATAACATTTAAAAAATAAAATGAGATGAGATAACAGTATCTGAAACTCAAATAAAGGAACATTGATTCCTTTGGCATCTTCTAATCCTTCCAGAAGTCAAATTGGTAGGGGATTGAAAGGTGTAGATTCGAGGAAGAATGAAAATGAACAACACAGGCAGGTGGAACGTTTTGGTAAGCACATAACTTGTTTATCTAATACTGTCATTTTCATTCATTCCTCAACAAATGGGTCAGATTCCCCAGCCACCTAAATCCCGGGAGGACTCTAAGGAAAGATATTCCTGAGCACCACTGAGCCGAAAGCCATTCTTCCCCTAGAGACTATATCCAATTTTTAATGAGCAATAAAGGTATGAGTATTATCCCAAGATGTAGCTCCACAAATATCATCCAAGGAAGAGCTGGATAAAAAATACAAAAAAAAGTTGCCATAGAGCTGATGGAATGAGCTTTTAGAGGTTTTGGCAAAGACAAACACAATTTTTTGTAAACAAAGGAAACACAGTTAACCATTTGGCTAAAGTTATTTTAGTAACTGGTTTGCCCAATTTTGAATCTGAAAAGAAGACAAATAATTGATCTGATTTCCTCAAAATTTTTGTCCTATGTAGATAAAAACGTAACTATCTGTAAATATCCAAGAGGTGCAACACTACTCTCCTTTATTTGAAAAATGTGGAAAGAAAACTAGAAGGTTGATAGTTTGATTGCTATTGGATTCTGAAACCACCTTAGGAGTAAATCCAAATGAATGAAACAAGCAGGAGACACCAAGCTGATGAAGGGCTTGTCAGCTTGAAAGTGCTCAACAGTGCACTTTTATTGGCATTTTATTGTTTTAATAAACTTTTCAAAGTTTCAGCTTGGTGTCTCCTGCTTTCTGCATTTCTTTAGATTTACTCTTGGTTACTGGCAGAGGGACTTTGGTGCAGGGTGACTTTTTAGCTGTAAACCACCTTAGGAAGGAAGAATGGATTGGTTCATAAGGATACCCTGTCCTTATGAAAAATCAAATAAGAAGGCTTAGAAGATAAGGTCTGAAGTTCTGAGACTCTTTTAGCAGAGGTAATGGCCACTAAAAAGACAGTCTTCCAGGTTAAAAATTTTAGTTCACACTTTACTGATGGTTCAAAAGGAGACTGAGTCAAGGATTGTAAAACCAAATTCAAATTCCATGGGGGAGTGGGATATTTAAAAGGAGCTCTAAGATAAAGAGGTTCCCCTTAAACGTTTGGAAGAAGCTAAATACAAATTGTTGACTCCATTGTGAAAATTAGAAATGGCAGATAGTTGTACTTTAACAGTGAAAGAATTAAAACCTTCATTAAAAATTGTAGCCAAAAATTCA
Organism: Protopterus annectens; assembly: GCF_019279795.1. Lineage (NCBI taxonomy): Eukaryota > Metazoa > Chordata > Ceratodontiformes > Protopteridae > Protopterus > Protopterus annectens. The sequence continues at coordinate 1,132,640,723 of NC_056739.1, forward strand.
AGAATTTTAGGTACTGGTGCTGAAAAGGGATAAATATATTTTTGTTGCACCCAAAAAAAAAAAAAACAAATCTTTTCAACTTACTTTTGTAAATTTTCTAGTGGAAGCCTTATAGGAGGATAAAAGAATGTGTCAGGCAGGGGAGGAGAGCCTAGGCTGTCTAGCAATCAATATAAGTGGAGAAAAAAATGGGGTCAATTTTCGGCCTAAAATGTGCAGGTGTATCATATCTGTCGAGTGAGACAGGAGGTCTGGAACTGGATCTGGAATCCATGGGAGGCAAAGCAGATGAGGCCAAACAAAAGGGAACCAAATCTGACAAGGCCAATAAGGAGCAATGAGGATAACTGTGGTCTTCAATCAAGATGCTTTCTGAAGATATTTGGGGATTACCGTTACTGGGGGAAAAGTGTAGAGGAGACCAGGGGGCCAATTGTTTAGAAGAGCATCTCTTGGTGATTTCCCTGGTGTATGGATCAGGGCAAAGAACTTGCTGCACTTGTTGTGGGGAGATGCAAAGAGGTCACAGCAAGGCTGTCCCCATTGATGGAGTATCCTTTCCACAGCTTTCATGTTGAGTGACCACTTGTGAGGCATTAGAATGGATCTACTTAACTTGACTACTATCACATTGGCTTTCCCCATAATGTGCATAGCTATCAAAATCATTTGGATGAGATCACCCATTGCCATACTGTGAAAGCTTCTCAACACAGGGGGTAAGATTTAGTTCCTTCTTATTTTTTAATATAACCGACCACTGACATATTGTCAATCTGAATCACAATGGTCCTGGAAGGGAGGGTGGCTTGGAAAGCCTGCAACATTAGAAGGACAGCTCTCAGTTCTAGGACACTTTTATGCATATTGGCCTCTGCAGGGGACCATGTGCCTTGAACTGTCTTTCCCAAGAAGTGCCCCCACACCCAATTTGGAAGCATCCATGGTAACTATGGCTTTGGGCTAAGGGAGAATGAAGGGGAAACCTTGATTACCTGATCAAAGTAAATCATAGGATCATAGGAAATTACTAGGCTAATGGCTCTGGGGCCCTTACAAGCCTAGCCAAGAGTTTATCCCCAAAAAAGAAACTTCAATCAACACCTGTTGCCCCTGTCAATGAGGGACACAGGTGGAACCCCTGGGACAAATTTGTGGTTTCCCATCTCATCAATGTTGTGCTTGAAGATGGTCAATGATGTACTTTGTTTGACGTGTATGGGGAGTCTATTCCAGAGACAGAGCAGCCTCTGGGAGACAAACCTGTCTCTCCAGCCGGTTTTGTTAATGTCACATATTAGATTTAGGCCTTTTGATCAGGTAATGCACGAGAAGTTAGACTTACCGATATGGAGCATCTCTAGTAGAGCAGAGGCGAGACACAGATCACCTCTGAGCAATCTGTACAATACTGAGTAGAGTGATAGTGATTTGAGCCTGACAAAACAAAACAGATGTTGCAGGCCATGGATTCCCTTTGTGAGATGTTTCTGAGGCCTTTCCAATTGTTGCAGGTGTTTGGAGGAGTACACACCAAATGGGGCATTGTACTCAATTATTGGCCTAATGAGAGAGGAGTACAGAGAGGTAATAACCTCCTTTTTTCTGAATGCAATCCCTTTACTTATGTGATGAACCAAGTAAAAGACTTTTCTGACCACTGTTGCTACATGATGGTCGAATGTGAGATTGTTGTTAACCTGTGTACCCAGGTCTCTCACCACAGGTTATGCACTTAGGGAGTTGCCATTTATGTGGTAATCAGTAGGGGAAATGTTTTTGCTGAATGGTATGATAATACTTTTTTTGTGTTTAACTTAAGGCCATGACTTTGGCACTAGTCATTTGTTGCTGTGAGACTGTCTTGTAGTATGTTAACATCATTTGGGGAGTCAATGACAGCACCCAACTTATAGTTGTCCACAGACTTGGTCAGCCACAGGCCTTTTGTCTTTGTCTGTACCTCTGGGAAGTAGATGCCAAACAGTAGGGGTCCCAGGACAGATCCCTGGGGAAACCATTAGTGACAGTTCTGCTGGGGGAGGCACCTATTTTGACCTTGTGGTTCCTATCAGTGAGCCAGCTGGTCACCCACCTGATGAGATAGGGGTTTACATCAAGTTGTGTTAGCTTTGTGATTATGCCCGAGTGGGGGATTGTGTCAAAGGCCTGTATGTGCTAACTTTCCCTCATCCAGTGCCTTGGTGACAGTCTCAAAAGAAGTCAGCCAGGTTCAACAGGCAAGATCTGCCCCTGACAAATCCAAACTGGGTCTGGTCAAGTGCTTGGAGATTACTTTTGTCCTTGTATAAGGTCCATAATAATATGCTCCATGGCCTTAAAGATCAGACTTGTCAAGCTAATGGGGTGATAGTTTCTGGGGTCAGTAGTGGCACCACCTTTGTGCAAAGGGATGACAATGGCAGTTCTCCAGTCTGCTGAAATGAAGCCTGTACTTAGGCTATGGTTGAATAGGGTGATCAATGGCAAGGCTAGTAATTGCTGGAGATGGTGCAGAATACAGCCTGGGATACTATCAGGTCCCATGGAAGCTGTGTTCATTGCCTTGGATAGGGCCTTAAACACTTGATCTATGGAGATGTGAGGTGTGGGACAAGTATTGGGGATGTCAAATGGGCCTTTTGGGGGTGACAGGGGGTGAAGTCTGTGCTGAACCTATCTGCTAGCAGGTTGGCTATGTCAACAGGATCAGTGTAAGTGGTACTGTTATGAACTAATTTGGAACAAACGTGGGCTTTGCCATGGAGGTTCCTGGTATAACTGAAAAAGGATTTGTGGTTAGCCTTTGTTTCAGAGGCTAGTTTCGATTCATAATTGGTTTTGGAAGTTTTCACTAGTGATCTAATTTGCTTGTTGAGGCTAAGGAGAGAGTTTTTCCAATTGGGAATTTGTGTCTTTTTACCCTTGGACAACAGTTTCTTTCTTTTGTTGTAAAGCCTGTTGATACAGGATGTCCACCAGATAGGTTTCTGTTTCCTTTTGGAGCAGGTTTTAGTTCTGTTGGGTATGGCAGAGTCTATGCAGTTGCTACTGCTCTGAGAGTCATATGACTCTGAATTGCTCAAAGCCCATCCACTCAGAGATGGCACTGGAGTAGATGATACCATGATCTTTGGATCCAATACAGGTAGTTCTGGAGACCTCAGATCCAACTGCTCTGAAACCAAAGTTTGGATCAGAGAAGGAGAAAGAATAGGCAGGGTAGTACACATGAAGGTCTCCAGACTCAGTGGGGTAGGAGTCGGGAGAACCCCCTTTTGAATTTGCATCATGAGGAATTTCCTCATCATCCTGTCTACATCAGCTTTGGTCAGACTTTTGGAGGAGTGAGTGGAGGGTGCTAAGGATGAACCCTAAAATGATGATGCTTTGGACATCTGTCCAGAAAGAGAGATAGGAGATGAGAGGACACCAGATCCAAAAGCAGAGGAGATCTGATCCGTGGTAACCTGTTTGAATGTTTCTTCAGATCCAAGGGGGTCAGATCCCAAGTTTTTGTCTTTGGATCCAAAATGGTTGGATCAGAAGATTTTGTTTTTGGATCCAAACAGGTCAGATCCAAAGGTTTTGAAATCTTAAGAGGAAGTTCTGAGCCCAGACTCAAGGAACTTGTAAGATCCAGGGAGCATTTCATAGCCTCTTTTTTGTCAGTTTTTTTAGGGGTTTGAGCCCCAGGTGCTGACTCAGAAGTTTTTGGTGGAAGTAACCCTTTCAAAATGTACTTATTTTTTCTATCAATTAAAGCCCTAGGATTGAAGGCTTTGCATATGTCGCAGGCAGAATCTAAGTGCGCTGGGCCTGAACAACATACACACATAGCATGTGCATCAGAGAGAAAGGAATTTTATGGCCACAGGCCATAAATTTTTTAAAACTGGAGGATTTTCAGCCATATTCTAAACTATAAGTACAAAAGCAGACCAGGAGTTGGTAGCAAAGGTCTGTGGTTTAAAAATCAACAGCAGTAGAAAAGAATATAAAAACCACAATCCACCAGGCTAAAAACAAATGTGATTTATTGAGTGTTAGCACTTTCAGGTACAAACCCTTCCTCAGACACAAACCACACAACATAAAACTGAGTTTAAATACAAAAGCTTAAGCAAATAATAAAAGTAATCATTCAATTAATCAATTAAATACAAAAGTACTACAATTTCTGAATGAAAGGCCTACATCTACTTAAAACAGGCTTTAATGGGGCACTGGCTGCTTCCTGAAGTAGTTGTTTTTCTTCGGTCCGAAGATGAAGCGCCGTCAATCATTGAGTTAGTCCCATCCCATTTTCTGACATCAGTCCTGACGTCGTAGCAATAACCAATTCCAGTCCTGTTTTTGTTCCGCCTGGCACAAGACACTCATTGCTCACGTTCCTGTCTTCATACAGTGCTCTTCTTGCTTTTAAGGTATCGGGTGAATCACCGATTCACAGGCATTACCGGAAAGCTTGCTAAGACTGGATAAATCACCCGATATGTTAAAAGCAAGAAAAAAAGTTTAAATAAACTTTTTTTCTTGCTTTTAACATATCGGGTGATTTATGCAGTCTACTCAACCACTGCAATGAGGCATGATCAATAACCATGTTGAAGTGTCTACCAAACAGGTAATACTTTAATGAATAAAAGACCCACTTCATAGCCAAACACTCCCTCTCAGTGGTTGAATACCTGTTTTCAATAATTAGTTTTAGACTAATGGAGTTCATATGGGCTGGTCACCTTGGAAAACTTGGGACAATACAGGTCCTGAACCACCTTCCCATGAAGCAAAACATAAAGTAAATACTTCAGAAAACTCAGAACATACTAACGGGTTCAGGGCTGAACAATTATTTTACTTCAATAAAGTCAAGAGACTTACTTCAATAGAGC
>NC_056739.1:1132646117-1132714732 GCF_019279795.1 Protopterus annectens
GCCCTTTCATAATGCCACAAGCAGCCTGGTTCACTCCATATGCACCTCTGGGGTCAAGTTACACATTGTGATTACATTTTATAAACAGACAAAAAGTAAATCCTTAAGTCCTACAGATATAGTAGCCATTGTATCTGTGTTGCATAGTCATCCATTTTTACACTAGAACAATCCCAACTACTCGTGAATCCTGAAAAAAAAGCAAATACATTACATTTACCATTAACTTTCCAACAGCTAGTACTACACTAAATATAATTTTAATGTTGCTATATGTTGAATTTTCTGGTGTAAAATGTAATTTAGGATGTGTACATGATGTAATATGAAAACTTCCAAGCCCTTTCGAAACCTAAATGTTCCAACCGGCTGTTATGTTTTAGGTATCACTTTTACTAAAAGACATTAATTCCTTAAGTTTAATAAAGACTTCTGACCAATTGCCATCCCTTTTAGTACTAGCAGTCTGCCCTGTTTTAAAAGAGCAGCAGCTTTATATGATCATTTTACAGCTGCTTAGTGTTAAAAGGAATAATAATGTTTGTTTTGGGAAGTTTCATTGTTTATTAATATAATTTAAAAAGGTTTGGTGTTTAGTAATGTGAATTTTTTTTGCATTTTTGTTATAAATGCATGTAACACATTTTTTACAAGTTAATATCTCCTTCAACATGAAGGTGTCTTATTTTTGTCTTGTATTTATATCCAAGCACTGTTGCAAAAAAAAAAAGCATTTTCTCTTGCATATTATTTTACCAAAAAACATGAAGCAAACATTAAAATCAGGCAATAACAAAAGCATCTTAGTTTGATGATTCCATTGTGCATAAAACATACATGTCTCACTGTACATTTATAAGGAGTTTGTGACTGAAATTAGGGATGTCTCATCCAGGTTAAAAAGAATTAAAACTAATTATAACATGGTTATTGTTTACATTGGAGTGAACAATCCAATAATGTCCTCCCTGTTAATTATGTAACAATATATGTTGGGGTTATTTCATAAATAACATACACAAGGCAGCCAAATACGTGATAATCGACAGTATGCTGAAGACTCTGCCCATGTTAGCTCAGGTACAACACTATCCCAACTATAGCCACCCAAGTCTTCTTTTACTGCATCGAGACCTGGCTAAAACACTCTCACTACTGATTAATCCTGAAAAAAGCAAATAAATTACATTTACTAGTAACTTCCCACTAGCTAATACTACACTAAATAGAATAGAATAGAACAAGTCAACCATACTGAGTTAACAGCTGCCATCATAAATGACAGCACATCGATGTTTTTGTCTAGAGAACTTGCCACAAATTAGGGCTTCTTTATTTGTCTGGCTAATGAAGTTCGCAGATGACTGCAAACTGGGAGCCATAGTCAAGTCCCAAAATGATGTGGATATCCTACAGAAGGGCCTCACTGAGACAGATGCCTGGTGTCAAAGCCATGGCCTCAAGCTCAATGCCAAAAAGTGCAGTGTCATCCCCTTTGGTATAAATTCTGTACCCATGAACTACCACATAGGCAGCAATCTACTTAACTCTGAATGTGTGATAAGAGACCTTGGGACCCAGGTGGAAAGTAGTCTCTCCTTTGATAGTCACATCGCCACAGTATTCAGGAAGTCCTTCTACATGGCACACCTCATCATAAAAGGGTTCTCATCCAGGAAAAAAGAGGTCATTGTTCCCCTCTACTCATCACTCATTAGACTCATTATATAGTACAATGCCCCTTTTGGAATGTACCTCACAAGACATCTGCAGCAGCTGGAAAGGCCACAGAAGTACCTCACAAAGAGGATTACTGGCCTCAAACAAATGCCCTACACTGACCGCCTCAAAAAACTCCAGCTTTACTCCATAGCATATCGCCTACTCTGAGGTGATCTCTGCCTAACATATAAAGCTATGTCAAACCCAGAGCTGGTGGACATGCTACACCTAAAGAAATCCCAATCCCTCCAAGCTACAAGTGCTAGGGACCTAAACCTTGTTACCACAATAAACAGGACATGATGGAGAGATAGATTCCTGTCCCAGAGACTTCCCATACTTCTGGAACAGGCTACCCATCTATGTCAAGCAAAGTTCTTCATTAGCACTCTTCAAGAAAAATCTTGACGAGTGGATGGGAAATAGGAAATACACCCCGGGGATCACTTCTGTGTCTCTGCTTGACAGTGGCACAGGAAAATTATTTTCTTGGGTGGCATAAGCCAGGGAACCATGTTGGCTAGGCTTAAGTATGGCCTTTGGCTGATAGCTTAGTACCTACCTATGAACCTATTACTGGGAAAGTTTAACTGAGTAGGAGCCCATTTTCACTGGAGGCCTGAGGAGAAAAGCTCCAAAGTATTACAAAACATTTTAAAAACAATCATTGTACAGTTGTTAAAAATGATACTAAAAACAACTACCATTTTAATAATTATACCAAATTGGACATAATATGAAAACATTGGCTAAGAATAGATAAGTTATATAATAATGATTTAATATTTAGAGACATTTTAGACTGTTTTTATAGAGAAATTAAAGATAAGTTAGTATAATACAAACAGAAGTTGCAGTATGAAATGAGAGAAAAGCAAGCTTATGGTATATTTAGAGAGAGAGTCAGTATAACCAAATTGATAGAAGTAAAGAAGTGAGTGAAGCAGGAAGAGTAAGGAGGTGTAAGGTATGAGTAGGTATTTGTTCACATGTAGGGAAATAGTTTATCCTGGTGTTGAGCAAGAACAGAACCAGCTTTTGACTAGGAAGTCTTTACTTAACAACGCCAAGACATATCTCACTGTCTATATTAGTAAAGTCATTTGCAACATCCCTATAACTACAAGCATGCTGTGTGCATCTACATTGTTTTAATTTTTCAAACTACACTAATGAACAGGCTTTGAACAGTAATTTAATAAAATAAATAAATTTGCATCCATTCTCCAAAACCAAGCTAATCACTGCATTTCCCTGTGGAACTTGAACTGGCTAGAACAACACCAAATATGTATAAAACAGTTGTACATAAAGTGCTACACTATCCCATGAACACCCCAGTCATCAATAATATAGAAAAAATGATACAAACCCAAAAGGAATCTTTAATAAAAGGGTCAACACCTGATAGCATCCCAGACATCTACTCAAATAGACTCCTTAATCCTAGTAAAGAACACCTAAAAGCCAGAAGCTAATAAAGCAGTTTAGGACTAGAAATTGCTGTGCTTGTATTATATATACCAGCTTATCTGTGTAGCTTTAAAGTATCCCTTCGAATCTGGTGATCTTATACCACCTTGTCCTGTGGGAACTAACAACTAACCCTCTTTTCCTTCCAAATAAATGCCTTCAGTTCTTGATCTGTACATAGGATTAAAAGGACTAGAAACATTTTTCACTATTTGTACCCTGCTATCCATATCTATAGGCAAGAGCTTCCAACTTCTTAAGTTTTTCTATTATCTTTTTATTGTCTTCCCACATATACGTACCCATCACAATAACATAATTTATATACCATTCACCTACTGCATTTTGTCATGCCTCCATACCATACAGTAATTAGCATTAGTGGTACTTAATGTAGTATTAAGGAAGTTTACCACACACTATTTTTACTCTCTGTACAACATTAAGATTCCTTTACTAAGCTTGATAGTATTCCTGTGGAAGTTAAGAGAGAAGAAAGTGATAAAGATCTGGATGATTTTGTTTAACAATATTCTAAAATGAGAGACGGTATCAGCAACTTGGAAGAAAGCTTTGGTTGCTGTACTACCCAAAGAGGCAAAGATCCTTTAACTCAAATTCATATAGACCAATTTCAGTTTTGAACCATGTTTATAAAACATTTATGTCTGTACTAGTTGAGAATGGCTAAAGTTTTAGCATATCTGATAGATTCTTTTTCTGATGAAGTTCTCTTCTGATTAAAGTAGAACAAAAGCACTAACATTTTGTGTCCAAAGCCTTGCCTTGACATTGCTTGGTTTTAGTTCAGAGTTTTTTAGTTTGTTTTTGTGGAGGTGAGGCAAACATTTGACAAAATTAACAGAATGAAGAAAATGCCACTATTGTTGTGGGCTTTGATGCAAAAGAGGAGGTGGACAGAGTTAGCTGGGATGTTATAAGTAGGACAGTGGTGTAATTTGCATTTCCTGATAGAATAATGAGGTTAATTAAGAAGGCAAACGAAGAGCCAGAAGCAAGAAAAGATGGGAGGGTTTGTGTCAGACAAGCTTGTGTTTGAACAGAGGAATCTGGGTGGAAGGAGTGTCATCTTTCCCATTTATTTGATTTATACTAACAGGCATTGGCAAAGAAAATAATGTTCTCGCAGATTCAAGGGTATACATTGTATGGCATTCAGGAAAAGATTAGCAGTATTTGCAGATGATATTATTTTGTATTTGACAACACCAGAAAATGTTCAGTGTTGTGGAGCATTTTGAGACAGTTTCAAGTTTTTTTTTTCAGGATATTAATTAACTGAAGATAAACTAAGGGAGGGATATTGCTATTAACTATCCATGCATGAGCTGGTAAAGCAAAACCCATATGTATGGAGGCATGATAAGATGAAGTTGGTGAATGGTATAAAAATTATGTTATTGTGACAGGTACGTATATGTGAGAAGAGAATAAAAAGATAATAGAAAAACTTAAGAGGTTGGAAACTCTTGCCTATAGATATGGATAGCAAGGTGCAAATAGTGAAAATGTTTCTAGTCCTTTTAATCCTATCTACAGATCAAGAACTGAAGGCATTTATTTGAAAGGAAAAGAGGGTTAGTTGTTAGTGCCCACAGGACAAGATGGTATAAGATCACTAGATTCGAAGGGATACTTTAAAGCTACACAGATAAGCTGGTATATATAATACAAGCACAAGATCACAGATCAAAATGGAAGTAAATTATGTTGAAATGGAGTAGGAGGGTTCTAGAAAGAGAGACCAGGATTTTTGATGCACGCCCTTAAGGAGAATAATAACAACCATGTAGAATATAATATTTACAAAGTAGAAGAAATTATTTTGAGAACTAAGCCAACTGAGGAATGGAGAAAGGATATTTTGTAAATAGTGATGACTGCAAATAGGGGCATAGAAAATAGGCAAAAGGAATGTGTAGTGTATTGCAGAAAATTAGCAATGAAACCAAGGTTTTGGGGAAAAATAAGGGAGGGAAAAGTCAGAGTGGAATGTGGCCAAACGAAGCTTGGGCTGTGGGCTGGAGATTGTTTTCCCTACCAGGAATTAACTGTATATAGGCAAAGAGAAAGGGATGGGGGGTGTTTAAATGAAAGACCAGCTCTGACTGAGTTTTTGCTAGAGTCTAGAACAGAAGCTGCAGTTAAAAAGTACGAGTAGCAGGGCATATAAAATGATGCATGGTAAGTATAAGAATTAATCAGAAGAGGTTAGAAAACATAGGGAAATAAGAAACTGCTGGCAATTTTACAAAGGGACAATATTTGTATGATTCTCAAATATGGAACAGAAAATCTCTTTTAAGTCCATTTGGAGAATAAAAACACCCATGCAAACACCTCCATGCAAAAAAATCATAAATATTCTAGATTCTAGAAGATTTATGACTTTTTTGCATGGAGGTGTTTGCATGGGTGTTTTTATTCTCCAAATGGACTTAAAAGATATTTTTTTCCACAGGCAGTCAGCAAATGTTGGAGGAGTGATATGAAAGAGAGGGCTAATTGGGAACATGTTTTTTGGGACTCGAACGAGTTGGCAGATTTTAAAAATTCCCTGCAGTGTACTTTTGTCAGAAATTTTAGGAGAGCAAATTATTGTAACTAAGAAAATAATTCTTTTTGAGCTGGAATATTGTGGAGACGTGGCAAGGCCCTACTAAGTTTAATGCTGTTAGCTGCCAAAAAGCAATTGCTAGAAAATGGAAATCAGAATCCCATGCCATCTTTATCTGAATTATTGAATCCTGTAAAGGAGGTAAAATAATTGGGTCTATGTTTAGTCATCAAACCGACTAAATATCGAATGGCTAATCATCAAATGCAAATCAGCCAACATTGATTCACTGAACGTTCACTTCATCAAACCTGTGAGATGAGGAAATCAACTACTTGGCCAAAACTTCCCGGTCTCACACATGGCAGTATTTCAATCCTACCCAGGTGGGGGGCTTTGCCTCCACCCCCATAACTATATATAGCAACTCCAAGACCACACTACAGTGGGGAAAATATTGCTGTGTGTGAGACAGGGAAGTGTTGGCCAAACTAGTTACTTTCCCTGTCTCACAGGTTTATTGAAGTGAACGTTTGATGAATGAACGCTGATTTGCATTTCGATGATTAGCCATTTGATGACTAAACATAGACCCAAAATAATTGGAGGTGGGATCTTTGAAAAAGGGAAGAAGCAAACTATATAGAAATAAATGGAATTTGTTAGAACAATACATGCAGAATAATGTTCAGGAGGAGGCATGACATTTTAGAAAAGACAGGATTTGAGCAATATATGGTAATTGTTAGGCGAAAAAAAACATGTATGTATAATACACAAAAAAAAAAAAAGAAAATTATTTGTAATTTTTTTACCTTTTTATAACTGTGTGTACTCTTGTCACTGTGCAATCTGGCACATTAATAATAGTGTTAAAAAAATGTCTTTACTAAACTGCATGATGTAAAAAAAATAAATAAATATATATATATATATATATATATATATATATATATGATTAATTTTATCTTTCCAGGCAGTGAATGCTTAAACTTCTCAAAGTTAGATAAAAATACCTAAATATGATTTGATTCCGAATCAAAACAGTTTGGTACAAGTAGTATGAAATCTAAGTAGGGATGACAATATCTCGAATAAGAGAGTAATTAAACTTAGGCTTTTTCTGCTCTCAGTCCATGATTGTATTCTCTGTAATCATCTTTAACCAACAATAAAATCAAACTTGTTCTTAAATAAGTCATTCTTTCTAGAGTTACTAATGACGCAGTAATGGCATACTTCTGAAAGCAAGCTGGGATCGCTTATGAAATAATCAGCAAGTTCTTTGTTCTTAACTATTGTCTTCATGAATATGTACTAAGAAATAATATGCAGAAAGACTACTGGTAGAATCACAGTAAGATACACAATTGAAAAAGGAGATAATATTTAGTTTTCCTAACTGACTTTAATCATAAAAACAACAGGATTCAGTAAAGCACTGAAAGTCTTCCAGATCTGACTGCAAACCCAATTTGGTCTCAGAGGTCGGCAGCATTAATAAGGTATTCTTTAATGGAAAAGGAAATTGTGAATGCGGTATGATCAATAAAGAATGGAAGTGATCAGCCAGCCACAGATTATAACAGGTATATGTGTTAGGAAAACGAAATAAACAAACAAAAAAAAACAATTTATGCAAGCTTTTATAATATGAAAGAAATATTTCAAGAGTGCTGTAGAGACAAGTGGAGACATACATTAAGTAACAAAAGACATGACAATGTATTTTATGTTTTCCTACTCAGGATCAGGGAAAAGCAAACTAACAACTCTTATCAATTATGGTAAGCAGTATGTTAACATATGAACACAACTCTAGCATATAGTGACAGGCCTGTAGTGATACCAGCTCACAAGGGAGGGGGTTACTTTAGACCCTTCAGCCTGATCAGTATCCTGTGTAAAAATCTCAGCGAAGTTGGAAATAGAGTTTATAAAGAATGTTACTATGGCTTGAGTTCCATATGATATGTACAATGCCGGATTGTTAAGGAAACACTGTGACTTTTAAATCTTTTTGGCTTTCTTTGAAGAGATTACGGGCAATATGCCATGAAGAGCTGACGGTGCAATTTGCTTATTTTAATTTTGATAAGGTTTTTGACACTGTTCAGTGTAATGGAATAATTGATAAATTAAAAGAATCACATGTAAATCAATATATAATTCAGAGTGCTTAAAACACTACTTGAGCAACAGGCTGCAGCAAGTTGGGGGATAGGGTACCTGTTTTCCCAAGTAGGGGGTTTCCTGTACTGTGCAGTGCTACTCTCTATAAGTGCCACATTTTTTGACTATTTCTGTCCGATGTATGCTTGGGAAATGTCTATGGATAACCAGATATGATGATGACTGAAAAGTGCATACCATGACGACCTCAATAAAAGATGCCAAAATTCTACAAAGTAGTGTAAAAAAAAAAACAAACCTGGTGTAGTATTAATGCTCTCACTATTAATGTTTATACATGTAGCATCATTAAACTTACTTAGCAAAAAGAATATAAATTATGATTAAGGATCAAATGGCCATATTGTAAAAAGTGAAATCTTCTTTAAAGCTCTACCCATCTCATTCTGAAACATGTCTGTTCTCTCTAGGGAGGTCATTGTAATGTTTTCTGCCTCACTGATCTAATCCATTATTGAACATTGAGCTGCATTTTGCAGCCTAGACATAAGCCACCTGAAAGAACTTAAGCTATGACAATTCTTTACTAGAAAAAACATAGGGTCAGAAAACTTGAACTATTCAGAATCGTTTCAGAAACTGTTGTTAACATTATGTGTCTTGTAGGTTATTAAGATGTCACCTCTCCTTATGTGTAATGCATTGCATGACCTAATTTTGTTTTAATGCTTGTGCTTGAAATGTACTGCTGGAGGGTGTAACACCAGATTGGAGACCTAATACTAAAAGTAAATATTATTATAAAATGCAATGCATACATTAACTCAGCACTTTTCAGGATAACGGAATGTGTTTCCCTTTATAGTCAAAAGAAGTCGGCCATTAACTTAATTTACAAAACTCACCTTGATATGTATATGAGAAGCTGAAAATATCAAAATGGGTTATTGCATTCACTAGGTTGCAAACAAGCCATTTGATCGTATGAACAGTGCTTTTTTAACTTTAACTTGTTTTAAAGTAGGATCTTGCTGCACTATATTTATGTAACTATTTAGACCTTTTGCAAGGATAGTCCAAATTTCCATGAGATGAACCTGTATCCTGAGACATTTGAAGTTGCTTTTCGTAGTGCTTAAATAACCTTTTCACATAAATTATAAAGGATAACCAGATATATTGATCACTGCAAAGTGTGTAACAATCAGAAAAGCTGATTTTTATCTGTTGAAGCATTTTTGGTAAGAGAAATTCATCTGAAATAATTGACTGTATACATTAAAAAAAAAACATTATTGAGATGATATCTGGATATATTTAGTAATGTGCAACCTGATAATATCATTCCCCTTAATGCAAATTCATATAAAATTAATCCTTGGTACAGCTTCAGGCAAGTTGGAATGCAGCAGAACATTTCCTTTTGTGCATTCAGCAAAGTTGAGAATAACACTTCTAAGTGCTTTAATAGTTTTTGGTAACTTCACTGTGCTGGTGCTTTATCTTAAGTTTGGAGGCAGTCATTCCAAAGTTGTAGATGGGTTGCAGTCTTACAAGGAAGGGAAGACTTATGAAAAGTTAAAATAAAAATTACGAAGAGAAAGGGGTCCAAGGCTGTTGCTTTGAAGCTAAGTTACTGTAGATAGCATAGTCCTTGGAGACAACCTATGGACAGCAGATTGTCAGGTGTGTTATATCGCAATGCAACTTTGAAAATGCGCATACAGACAGGTTTAGCTTTTTATAATGCATTGAGGAAATCTTAAAACACTTTGTTTTATATAATATAAACACATAGACACTCCACATTAAAGATATGTAGTCACAACAGTTTTTGCACAGATACTGATAGCAGTAGAATAAAATACTGGTAAGCAGATGTGTACTATTTTTCAAAAACTTAGCAAAAAATAATTTATACTTGCCACTTCTAGCATGAGGCAGTAGCACAGTTTGCCAAAATAATACACATGGAGCATTGTTACTCAGTGGGAAGAAGGAGCTAAAATGTAAACAGGTACATATCTAGGGTAGCACCAAACTTTTAAGTTGCTAAGCAACCCAAAACTGTTGCTATGAAACAAGCATTTTGCTGTACATTTCTCAGTTATGTTCCCACGTCTCGGATATCTTTTAAAATCCAGGACTTTTTTCTCTGCACAGTTTTAACATTTGTAGGCAGTAGTAACATTATTAAGAATGTTCACTGAAGGATGAAAATGATGTGTGGAACAGGTACAAGTAAACTGCTTGGTGAAATGCACCACTACACTACTCAAGGTTTCTTCTAATCACTCATAACTGTATATTACCGTAGCAGCTAGTAAAGCAGGAGAACGCTGTAAAGTACACTACATGCTGCCACAGGTTAATGGCACAGAAGTACTATGATTTCCAATTTGAGTGGTTAGGAAACCATCCCCCTTTAAATCCTTAATAAATTGACACATGTTGAGATCAGTCTGTTAAAACAGTCCCTCCCTCCACAAGCTATATTGCTGGTAATGCAGTTTTATCATAAAATCTGTGCTACAGAATGGTTCTATTGATGACTTGTGTTTGGTACACTTAACCTTCATCCACTGAAGCAAGTTTACTACAGATTCTTTCAGATGCTTCAGATAGATTTAATGACTTAGCAAAACTCAACTCCAGAAGAAGGAAAAAACAGAAAGCACTTATTTTATGTTTTATCTTTATTGCAGAAAACAGTAACGTTCTTTATGTGCCCGATTCACTTATTCTTAAAGCAGCATGTGCATTTGTTCTCAGATTATCTGAACACTCTCTATGCCCATCTGAATATAATATGAAAAACTTCAGAAAGTTGCACGTTCCTTATGAAAAAAAACTTCAGAAAAAAATCAGTCCTCTGTGTCTTTTGCATATGTCTGCAGTATCTATTGTATAACCTAAACTTAATTTTTTTTCAGAACTGTATTTTCTTTAATTTGATGTATTGATATACTACTTATTCAGTGTTGACTTCCCTAGTTTCTGCTGTGATTTTTGTCCATATGTAATAGTTTTGATGTGGTTTGCCAATTCACTTAATTCTGCATCAAGTTTAGTATTAACACACTTCTTTCTACATCTGTTGTAATCTTGCCCAGCAATGGCAGTCCTGATTTTTTGCAGAGTTCTGTTTATCATTTACAAACTTTGCACCACTGCTTCTTTCATTTGTGCCACTTTTTCTTCCCCTAAGCTAACCAGGAGTACATATTAAGCAATTATTTTGCGCAATTAAAACTTTGACAAGAAACTGTCACTTTTGAAAGTTATTTTTTTCTTTTTTTTTACCAGTTTCTTTGCTTTGGGTCATGTAGAATACTGGGCTCATACAAAATTTCAGACATAAACCAAATTGGCATCCTTTTAAATCAGGCCTTTCAGGTCTTTATCTGAATTGTGGTTCCTTTACAGCCTTACTGGTGCACCTAGAGCGTTCAACAAGTTATGATGGTAAAATGTGTTTTTTGAACAGCATCAAGTTACTTGGTACTGTATGTGTTATTCTGAACTGTATTTTTGTGTTGGTAAATAATTTAATTATACAGATATATTTGAAAATGTGGGAAGAATTAGCAGGTAATTGTTACTGAAGAAGTAGAAAACTTAGAAAATGGTGCTAGTCAGGCAGAAATGCTGAACAAGTTCTTTACTTCTATGTACACAGGAGAGTTATGGTAGGACACCAGCCTAGGAAGATGGAATACTTATGAATAGCAGCAAACGAACAGTTAAAGTACAACAATAGAACTAGATAATTAACCTGAGCACTTTCAAGGAAATGAGAAGTAAGGTCCAAACGTTCGGGGGACAAAGGAAAGAATCAAGAGAGACGATGCTATGGGAGGTCACAATAGAAATGCTAGAGGAAGAGGCTTTTCTATTATATCTATGGACTGCAACCTCTTGAGTTTATTGTAATAATTAAGAGATGTGGAGGATCCGGGGCTCCCCCATGCAGAACTGGGATTTTGTGATCTTTGAGGAGTGCAGCATTTCCAGTCATTTTGTGTGCAGTCCATCCCACAGTGCTAAGAGAATTAATAGTAATATCTTGTGAACTACTTGCCGGACCATGTAGTTTCTGTTTAGAAACTTGATTAATGAACATTGTTTCCCTTGTACGTAGATGTAGCTAGGAAGGCAATAGCAATTGTAAACCTGTTGGTTGTACTTTATCTCCTTGAAGGTTTTGGAAAAGATTCATTGAGGATGGCCAATGAAGTACCCAAATATTAATTCTCTTTCTGATGTCAGACACTATAACTGTAGATTCATGCAACAGAGAGTTCTCAATCCAGCCTAATCTAATCTATTCTGTGATTGCTTCATTACTGAGAAAGACAGGCCCTGTGGATTTAGCCATGGTTTTCTCTCCATCCCCCAGGATATTGATAGGGAAATGAAAGTTGTGGAGTTTAAGTCTACAATGGTGAGGTGAACTGGATACTGACTGACTTGAAGCTACAGAGTTCAGTGGCAAATAAAGAAGAGAGAAATATTTGTACATAGTAGAGTAACACAGGAATTCAATGCTAGATTAATCCTTTTGGTGTATTTGTATGATATGTTGCAATGGAAGTGGAGAAAAAAATTATTTTGGGTATTGATAGCCACAGTGTTGTAGTGGTCACAGATGAAGAATCAAGAGGCTGACCGAGAAAACAGAAATGACTTGCGAGTTAAACTAGTAGACAGCAGATGGGATTTTAATGTTAGAAAAAATGTGCAAGGTTATGCAGTCTAGAGGGTAAAGTCTTTGGCAACATATAGTCTTGGCTATATGAAAGCTTCTAGTTTGTATAAAGAGATGTCACCTGTAATTCAACACTAATTGGTGGGGAGTATGTTGTTAACAGGCAGTTCTTTTTGGCAGCATGGTGGTGTTAACATTTAGCATTCTTGCCTCACTGATTTAGGTTATACAGTTCATTTTTTAGTAGTTGTGCCTTCCTTCTGGAGTCTATATATCCATTATATTTTCACATAGGTTTTTGTCAGGTGCTCTGTTTCCCTTCTGTATCTTGGTGAAGTATAACAGGTGAACTGGTGATCCTCATAATTGCCTGTAGGTGAGCATTGTGTGTGTGCATGTGTGTACACACATGGATCCTGCAAAGGGCTTATTGGCTTGTTCAGATTAATTTCAGTACCTTGGACCCACAGAGGGCCAAAATGGGCTTCATCCTGCCATCACCAGTACATAACCCTGAATTAGATCTAGTTGGTTATTGAACAGTGAGTAAATGAATGAATGGAATGAAGGCAGTACTTTTGGTGTGACCAAGTAAAGCAGAATAGGAGAATAGTTTGGCCAGAGAATAAAAGTTATGTGATGTTACCATTCCTCCTAATCAGAGTCATAAAAGTAAAGATTTTTAACAGCATATAAGAATGATTTGGCCCACCTAATCTACATGATTTCCGAACTGTTGGATAAATAATTTTTATTCAACTGTATATATTCCAAGCACAATTTGTAAAAATTGTCTTAGTCTGTCTCATGGTTTCCAGATTTACATAATGGTTTTTGATCCTGTGGCCTGTTCAGGAATGTTGGTTAGTTATCCATCATTTATTTTCAGAATTAAAAAAAAAAGTTTGCTAAATTCACCTTGAGCTCTCCACCTTGCATCTTCAGATTTTTTTTTCTATATATGTAAAGATGGCACTAACTCAAATTTCTTTTAGATTCCCTTGAGGGTATTTAATGTTTCCATTATTTAACCCTCTTCTCCTTTCTTCAGGATTGTACATATTTACTTAAGGATGCATGTGTTAAGTTTGTCCAATTTTCTTCTTTATGTGGTTTCTAGTGAGGATAGAGCACCAGCTTTATCATCCTTCTCTGAGTTAGCTTCTATCTATGTGTTGCTGCAGAAAATTATGTCTTAAGAACTGCATCCAGTATTCTACATAGGGTGTTTTTAAAGGGAGAGAATTGTTGATATTCATCACTGCTGCAGTAGCCTTAGCTATAGGGGTTATATCCTGGCAAGTATATAACAGCCAGCCGGCAAGCATTCAAAGCACCTTCCATGTGTCCAAACTATTATTCAGCTTGAGTTTAGCTGACTAAAATGAAAGGCTTGGGCACCACACCCTTTAGAGCTTTCTTGCCATTAAAGACAATGCTCTTCTGTGGGCTTTCAAGGATTCAAGGTCAGTTTGTGCTGTTCCTTTGCTGGGCAGATAAGTTCCCTTGGGGAAGAACCTTCCACTTTTTATTGTACTTTACTCTTTAGCAAAGTTATTTTTAAGTCAGAAGTATATGTTCTAATGCACTGTCACAAGACTTAACTGTACATTTAAACAGGATTGTACATTTTTTCCTGTCCTTTTTAAATATTGTTTATTGGGGTGGGAAAGTCTGAGTTTTTGTGTTAAAAAAAAAAGGTGAATTTAAAGACTGAATTTTTACTGGCTTTTGCTACTTGTTTTCCTTGGGAAAGAGGCACCACTGCTGGTTCCAGTTGGTCCTTCTTCAAGCCACAAAAATAAAAAGTTAAGCAAACAGCCTTTGCTACCACAGTAGGCCAGCAATTTGCCTCAGGTGCTGTTGGGGACTCAGCTATGGCCATAACTTATTTCTCAGACCACTTGTCTTTTTACCTCGGAGTCCTCTGAATATCACCTATAGCCACTGTGGACTGGTGGTTAACCACGTCATCTGCAGCTGTTAGGACCTCCTCAGAGGGAGAGCCACTCTTGTTGGTCCTGGGAGAGGGAACAGGGAAGGCTTCCCTATTTAGTGAAAATGGTATGTCCATCCCTGAGGAAGCTGTTCCTGCCATTAATAACACTGTCGGTCCAATTCTCCTGAAAAAAAAAAAAAAAAATGGAAAACCTAACTTGTATCTACTCCTCCTCAAATTTCCTTAGACAGCAGTAGTTTACTGGGTCTGACTTAGCATTTAATTGAGGCTATTGATCCTTCTTGTAAGGTGGTTTCTGGTAAAAGAAAGAAGGATATATCTTTTCCTGAAGAGATTCAAGATTCTGAATCTGGCTAGGAAGATGAATGAACAGATAAAGGATTTTCTTGTTGGTGTTCTGATTCAAACACTGAGGCTAGGCCAGTTTCTGATTCTCCTTGTGGCAGTTTCTGTTTTTTAGTGACTATTTTCAGAATTTACTAGTGTTTTAATTGGGAGAACACTGAGGTTTCTCAGTCCCTCAGAAAATACCATCCACTGCTGAAGAAGAAGGTATTTCCAGAACCTTCACCTATTTCCCCAATTCTGTCAACTCTGCATGTATGTCACAGCCTGATGTTTTCCTGATAGTCAGCCTGCTGTCCCTGAAAAGGCAGATATAATATATAGTATTATATTAATATATATTATCAGCATAATGCATAAAGTTCCTCAGTCTTCTAAGTTTTTACAGACTCTTCCCAAACCAGACCCAGCAGCTATAGCTTTAGTTAATCCTTCTGCTGCTAAACATTTGGTTAACTCCAATCCTGCTGTCTGACAAGAATGGCAAGATTATTGATAAATACGGGACAAAAGTTTATTCTCCCTCAACCTTGATTTTCACATTTTTGAGTTGTCAGGCTTATGTGTTAAAATTTACTTTAATTATGAAAGTATGAGGAATGTTTTGTCTGCATTTTCTTCTTATGAGGCAGAATTTGTTCTAAATAATTTCGTTTCTTCCATTATACAAGTTTGAATACTGACAATATAGCGTAAAAAATGTAAAAACACTATAAGTAGGAAGCTTTAAGGAAGAAGCCCACTCGCACCTGCTATAATACAACCTGTTTAATTTACAAATAATAAACTCAATGTTAAAAGAATGCGGATCTAGCGCTTTCATCCACTACAATGTGGACTTCATCAGAATCAATTAAACAATCATTTAACAATCAATTTATATGTTTTTCGGCACCAAACTTGCAATCTAGTTTAAAGAAACATATCATATTTAGTTGACAACATAAATACTAAATATAACTAAGTGTGTTGTAACAACACTAGTTAATGTTTAAAACATCCTTAAATTATTAAGTAATATTATAAAGGCCATTGTTATAACCATTCAACAAACATTCCAAGACTGCTGGTTTTGTTATATAACAACTAAATTTACTAATAGAAGTTTGTAAAATAATCAATTGACTACTAAAATTCAATATATTATTACTATAACTAAAATTCTCATATAAAACAAATAAATATGTTGAAAAATATTAAAAATTCATATGGCGTTGGTTCCTTCCTATCTAACATCTAACCCATCTAATGGGTCTAAAATCATATTATAGGTTACTCTGTACCCATATATAATCCTATGGAATATATATATGTGTATATACTAGTGAAAAAAATCATTAGTTAACCACATCATAATAGATACCTCATACTAACTCTAGTTACATATACAATGTATGAATTCAGTACTAATACATTAAAAGTAAATACATGTACGTAAAACATAATTTTTAGAATTTTAGTTATAGTAATAATATGTTGAATTTTAGTAGTCAATTGATTATTTAAGAACTAAGATTTGTATTGGATGTGATTTACAAACTTCTATTCATAAATGTAGTTGTTATATAACAAAACCAGCAGTCTTGGAATGTTTGTTGAATGGTTATAACAATGGCCTTTATAAGAGCAATGTTCATGTATGCTTTTCCTCTCTTTCGTGTGATATCCAGGGTACTTCTGAAGATTGAGTCCCCTAAGATCATTGGGGTGGTACTCCTAGCCCAGCAACAGTGGTTTCCCCTTCTTTTGGAAATGGCCCAAGGGCAATTACACAAGTGTCCTAACATATTGGATCTTCTCAAACAAGATTAAGTGTGATTGACACATTCCCCTTATCAACTTCAGCTGACTGCCTGGATGATGAGGTCTTAATTCCCTTTAGGCACCTGTTTACTGAGGATGTGCTGCAGATATTAATGGAGGCAAAAAAAACTGCTACTAAAAAATCATATCTTAGCAAATGGAAAAGGCTTTCTGGTTGATGCCAACAACATAACCAGGAGCTATTTGTGGCTAGTTGTTCCTTGGTTTTACATGAGTTACAATTGTATGGCCTTTCTTACTCCGCTATCAAGGTTCATTTATCAGTCATTTCAGCATGCCTGCTCATGGATCCTTCTCTTTCAATGCATTCTCATGTCAGAATGTTGTTGAAAGAAGTTTTTCATGAAAGACCTCCAAGAAAACCAGTGGTCCCTCCTTGCGATCTTAATTTTGTGTTAGAGAAGCTAACACTTGTTCTATTTGAATCAGTTAATCTGGATGACTTGAGGTTCTTAACATGGAAAAATGTTTTTTTTCTTGCTCTAAGCTCTGTAAGAAGAGTGGCTGAGTTGCAAGCCCTTATGGTGAGTCAGCCCTATCTCATTTTCCACAGAGAAAGGGTTTCTTTGAGAACTAATCCTTCTTTTATTCCTAAAGTGATATCTGAGTTTATTTTAAGCCAAATTATCCATCTCCCTTGTTTCTTTCCTGACCCTAAAAATGAGAGAGACTTGTACTCCATACCATGGATGTCCACAGACAACTCGTGTACTACCCTGACAGAACTAAATCTTTCAGATCAGTTAATTTCTTGTGACAGGAAGAAGAAGGGACCCTGGTTGCCTCAAGCTGTTACTTTTTTGTTATGCTAACCACAACAAAACTGTTTCAGGCAAGATGAAGGCCCACTCTGCCAGGACCTTGTCTTCATCTGTGGCTTTTTGGAAAGGTTGGATTCTAGAAGTATTCCAGAAGCAGCAACTATGTCCTCTATATATACATTTACAAGGCATTATAAGCTTGATTCCTTCTCTAGGCCTATATCAGACTTTGCTAGGACCATTCTGCAGGAGCTCCTGGACCCTTCCCCCTCCATCTTTCAAATGTAGCAAGCAAGGGTAATCTACCCACATAGTTCAGGCT
The DNA here is from genome assembly GCF_019279795.1 of Protopterus annectens. NCBI lineage: Eukaryota > Metazoa > Chordata > Ceratodontiformes > Protopteridae > Protopterus > Protopterus annectens. The sequence continues at coordinate 1,132,663,944 of NC_056739.1, forward strand.
ACTGCAGCATGATCATTCAAACACTTATCTTTATGGTAAGTTTATTTACAATTGTACTTTGAACTTTTAATGTCTTTTCTTTGTACCCCCGATTCTACCAGCAAACTTTCCTTGTGTCATATAAAGTGAAAAAAAAAACTCCAAACACCTGTTACCTAGTACTATTTCAATAAACAGTGAAAGCACTAGAATGAGGGGATTTCAAAGTCCATTTCTGATTCTGTTATTCTGAAACTTGCTTTGTTTGTTTAATTTTGTCATATTGCTTACCTTCATGTCATTTTCCCTTGGCCCATTCTACTTTTTTATTTTATGTATTTGTTTATGTTTTGCAGCTGTCTACTCATTTCCTTGGTTATTGGTTGCTAGATGCATTTTGTTGCAGTAAACTGCTGTGTTTTCGACTACTCACCTTGCCTAAAGTCTCTTTCCATTCTGTTTTTTTTCTTCATCTTGCATGAGTGTGCTACACAGCTTTATGTTGTCAAGTGAAGTGCATACGTTTTCTTTCACTTCTCCACTGTCACGTACATATAAACATTAAAATGGACTGGCTGTGGTTCTAGCACTCATTGGTACTCCACCAATAACAGTCCTTTCATAACAATGGATTTTTTCATTTGGTCCATTTATTTTATCCATGACAATACCCTGCAACCCACTTGTTTGTTTATTCACTGAACTTTTGTATGTCCCTTGTTAGAAGACTTGCTAAAATCTAAGGAGGCAAAATATTGAACAGAACTTCAGCAACAAAATAACAGCTCTGTTTACAGTCGAAAAGGCAGAATAAACATCTTGCTTTACTTCAAAAGAAACAAACTGCAGCTCCAGATGAGTGAGTCCATATATTGGTTATACTCTCAGGATCACATGAGTTTTAAACAGTTAATCACTTTTCTAGTGACAGCATGTCTTTAAACCCATGGTAAAAAAAAAAAATCCGTTATAATTCTGTCACTTAAGAGGACTGGATGCATTATTCCCACCGCTTGGTTTAATTTAAGAACTTCCAACCCTGAAAAAGTAAATTTTAACACGTTGGCATTTTTATTAAACTTTCACTTGATTCAGAAAATATTCAACCATTCTTACTTTTAAAAGCTAGCTGTTTGCCATGCATAAAAAGCACTCCAACAACACTCAACAAGACATGCCCACATGCCACTGTAGTAAATTAGGTAGAACACTACGGGTTAGCGTGGTTGAGCATCTGGTTGATATTCAGAATTTGTAAGAAAAGAAGGACCTTCGTAAATATTTAAGAGGTAAGAATCAGAATGGACATGCTAGGTATATAATATGGTTAGAGGTGGTAAGCTGGGTACTTTAAATTCTTGTGGAGCGATGTGGACCACGTACAGTAAACAAAAAATGTTTGTATGTTTGCAGATGTGTTCTCTCTCATTTTATGATGTCGTATGTAGTTGTTACGTTCTGCCATAAGTCCTTCCATTCCTCAAAAAAAATGAAGATCTTTGCTGTATCGCATACACCAGCCCTGTCTGTGTGCACATCAGTGCAGATTTTGCTAGGTCTATGAACCAGTCACATTTCTGAACATATAAGAGGGCAGCAGCATTACTAGAATATAGCTTAATAAATCTTTGCAGAGAGTTCCACCCTAATTTCTGGTAATATTCATGTAAAAAACAGCTCTACTTAGGCAGTGTCTATAGTTTCCTTCTAGTCTAAAGTACTGTGGTAGATTTGTTTGGCATGACCTTCCTGCTGTAAATCCATGCTGTTAACTTCCTGCTGTAAATTTATTCTGTCTTTGGCTTATTGCCCTACTGACTTCCATTTGTTCTAGAATCTCTTCCTTTAGCACTGTAATTCTGTTATTTTCCTCTGCATGTGAGGTCAAATTGACAGGTCATTAGTCTTCTCTCTCCGTATTGCTCCAGCTGTTTTAAAAAGGAATCATATATCCTTCATGCAATTTTCCAGACCCTTACTCTAATATCATACTCTGGTAAAAAAAGCCAAGTGAGTTGCACTATTATTAGTTATGTAAAAATTTCTTTGGTGAATCCCATCATTGCACTGTGCTACTAAAGATTTTGGAGTTCCTTCACGATAATTTATTTTCAGAAAAAAGATGAAGGACCTGGATCAGCCAGTTTCCACTCATGTCTATTTTACCATTTCATTCTCTTTTCTTTGTTATATATCTTTGTGAAGATTTTAGTTTCCTTCTTCGCTAAGATGGATATCTTTTTCTTAGTTTTGCCTTTTTCTTGTCTGTGTTTCCTGTTTCTGCCTTGATTGGTATTGCTGACTTTTTCCTGCCATGTTTCCTTATTGTACTCTGGTAATTTTCATGTATTGTGGTGCTTCTCTGAGAGGATATTCTATAAGAGGATACTAAAGTGTGACTTTCTTCTGTTCCTAGATAATTTACATGACTACATAAGTGCTCTCTCTCTCTCTCTCTCTGTCTTGGTCCTGCTAGAACTAATATAGGATGTTTAGATGTGAGATTGTCCTGTGTGAATATATTTACATTTTTTAATAACTGATGTCACATTAAACATGATACACTGTTAACATGGAGGATTATGATCAGTTCACTGATCATAACCCATTTATTATGTGTTTGAAACATGGATACCAAGAAATTCACCTTGAGAACAAAATTTGAGAGGTGAATCTTAACATTCATGCCAAGAACACATAATAAACGGGTTATGATCAGAGACACAATCATAATTCTTTGTAGTGCATGGAGCTTTATCTGCTCCATGTATTACTAGTAACAGTAAAAAGTACTTTACTGGCTTTCAAAGTTATAAAGTACTTAAACTGCTTTATAGTGCTTACTAATTAGCTAACATACAGTCCCCTTATGTTTACACTCATCTTCCATACCACCTACCTGCCCAGATTTTTGCAGACTGTCCAGATTTTTAACTCATTTGTTTAGTCTGGCACTCATAAAGTCCATGCTTTTCAAACCATGGAGGATTGAGGTCACACTGAATAGTGACATAAATTTGAGTTTCGGACTTTATGCCCTTCAGGTAAAATGCAGGCAAACACATACCCTGTTATTCTAACTACTTTTATAGTTTGTAAAAAAGAGGGACATCTTACTGGTGTAGACAGCAGGCAGAACCAAATAATTTATTTCTGCAGCTGTTATTTGCTGGTCAGTACTAGCAGATTTTATTGACTAGTGTGGGAATCAACCTTAACAAGTTAAGCATTGGGTGTTTAACAGTTGTTTAGGTTGGGTTTCATGTCATAGAGTACTGAGATTATGCTGCTGTTTTGGGTGGATTTCTTAGCAGCTTCCCTAGCATGAGACTTGATTGTGACAAAGCTTGGGAGATGCTTGCCTAACAATGTTGAGCAGGCAGACAGTGCCAGCTGGCAAAAGGTAAAATAGCTTTATTTCTGCCTTCTGTCCATGCCTCTCAGCTGTCCCTGAGTTGTCATATTTTTTGTTTGGCCTCTTATAAATTACAGTCAGTAATGCCACACATTTGAGTTTCATATGTCTTATTATTCAGAAAATTCATATTGATAGAAAACCTGTTCTTCAACGTTTTAAGTGAATTAAGAGAAATATTTTAAAAATGTCCATGATTTTGATCTTTTTGCCCCCTCCACCCCACATTATTTTTGGATTTGTTCAAAAGTTTTAAATAGGGAATTGTGCTGCTGTTTGTCTGACAGTGCTAAGTGCTTTACCTACTTTCAAAGCCAGTAAAAACTTTGCACTTCTAGAGTGTTTTTTTTTCTGCAACTGGTAGTACATGGAGGCGATAAGAGATCTATATACTATAAAGAATTTTGATTGAACCTCCAATTGTAACCCTTGTGTTCTCGACATGGATGTCAAAACATTGGTATCCATGTCTCAAACACGTAATAAGCTAGTTGTAATGGGAGAACTAATTATAAACTACTTTGTCGCTGTATTGTATATTAATCTGTTGTGCAGCATTGTTCTCTATGTTTTTCAGTCATTTAACTAGACTGTATTGTGTGATTTACCATTCGGCCTTTATAATGGCTGAAAAAGGGCCTTTGGATTGGCCATTGACTCAGTATAACATAAATATATAAAAAGTGTACACACCCCTGTTAAAATGCCAGGTTTTTGAGATATAAAAAAATGAGACCACAATAAATCATTTCAAAACTTTTCCCACCTTTAATGTGACCTATAACCTGTACAATTCAATTGAAAAACAAACAAATATGTTAAGGGAAATGAATATAAAAAATAAAAAAACATACAATAAGCTGGTTGCATAAGTGTGCACACTCAAACTAATACTTTGTTGAAGCACTTTTTGATTTAATTACAGCATTCGGTCTTCTTGGGTACACACCTGCCATCAATAAAAGAGACTCTGATTAACCCCAAGTAAAGTTCAGCTGTCCTAGTTGGATTTTCCTGACGTTTATTCAATTGCCTGCTACAGCAAAAGCCAGGGTTCGCAGAGAGCTTACAAAGCATCAAAGGGATTTCAGTGTTGAAAGGTATCAGTCAGTAGAAGGGTACAAAAAAATTTCCATAGCATTGGATATTCCATGGAACACAGTGAAGACAGTCATCAAAAAGTGGAGAAAATATGGGACAACAGTGACTTTGCAAAGAACTGGACATCCCTCCAAAATTGATGAAAAGACAAGACAAAAACTGGTCAGGGAGGCTGCCAAGAGACCTACAGCAATACTGAAGGAGCTGCAGGTATTTCTGTCAAGTACTGGTTGTGTACTCCCATGTTCTCCATATGTCTGGACTATGGAGTAGAGTTGCAAGATAGAAGCCTTTTCTTACAGAGAAAAACATCCAGGTCTGACTAAAATTTGCAAAACGATACATCAGGTCTCCCAAAAGCATGTGGGAAAATGTGTTATGGTCTGATGAGACCAAGGTTGAACTTTTTGGCCACAATTCCAAAAGGTACGTTTGGCACAGAAAACAACACTTTGTATCACCAAAAGAACACCATCCCCATGGTGAAGCATGGTGGTGGCAGTATCATGCTTTGGGTAGCTTTTCTTCATCTGGAACTGGGGCTTTAGCCAAGGTGGAGGGAATTATGAACAATTCCAAATACCAGTCACATTTGGTCCAAAACCTTTAGGCATCTGCTAGAAAGCTGAAGATGAAGAGGAATTTCACCTTTCAACACAGCAATAACCCCAAGCATACATCCAAATCAACAAAAGAATGGCTTCACCAGATGAAAATTAAAGTTTTGGAATGGCCAAGCCAGAGCCCAGACCTAAATCCAATAGAAAATCTGTGGGGTGACCTAAAGAGGGCTGTGTATAAGAGATGCCCTCACAATCTGACAGATTTAGAGCACTTTTGCAAGGAAAAGTGGACAAATATTACCAAGTCAAGATGTGCCATGCTGATAGACTCCTACCCAAGAAGACTGAATGTTGTAATTAAATCAAAAGGTGCTTCAACAAAGTATTAGTTTAAGGGTGTGCACACTTATACAACCTGCTTATTGTACATTTTTTATCTTTTATATTTTTCCCGTTTTCCCATTTGTTTGTTTTTCAGTTGAATTGTACAGGTTATAGGTTGCATTAAAGGTGGGAAAAGTTTTAAATTGATTTATTGTGGTTTCATTTTTTTGTATCACAAAAACCTGGCATTTTAACAGGGGTGTGTATACTTTTATATCCACTGTATGTCTTGAAGGAAGTTTTCCCCTTATCTGGGATGCTACAGTATTTTCCACTTCTTGTTTTGCATATTTGTTTCACAGGAGGTTGATTGCCTCTTTGATGGTATACTTAATGGTATAGTAGGTATTTTCAATTTGGTCTTTTGCACTGTATTCATATCTGTTTGCTGGGGATTACCTAAGGCATTGTCTCACATTGTTAGTCAGGTCTCTTGAAGCTCGGAATCCTGACTTTTAATTAATTTTACTCTTTATTTAAGTTGATTTGTGAGTCTCACTCTTTGGTGATGACTTGCTATCAAATTGCTCTGATTCCAGGTAATTATATCCATCAGGATTTAAAAGCAGTTGCCCATGTCCTCAGCACACTTGGTTTACAATAGGGGCATAAGTAGTTCTGGCTCATAAAAGTTTGAACTGGATACAACAGCTTTCTAGACTGGCATCTTGTATGCTCACTATATAAAATGGTTTATTTGTCACAGAGTCAAAATTAAATAATTTGCATTTTCAGCAAATTGGCTGTTTTTCATCAGATTGGCTGTCATAAGCAAAATATTTTTGCCACATTCAGAAAAACAAAATAGTTTTGATCAAAACATCTGTGGAACGCAAAATATTTTTACCACATTCAGATAAAATAATTTTGATCACAACAGCTGTGGAACTTTCTGCTTTAAACCAGTCCATACAACAGTATGATTTATATTTGGGGATGGACCCTCATGACACCGGTAATGTAATTGGTATTTTGATGAAAAATACAGTTGACTTAACCACTGTATTAATTAAGTCTCAGTAGCTTAAGAGTAGCACATTTTTTTTTGGTGCTGGAAGATCAGAATTTCCATGCCAGACAGATGAATTAATTTTCCAGTTCGGACATTGCACTGAGTATAAAGGGTGCTGCACTCTTGAGTATACTGTCCTTTGGATGAGACATTAAACTGAGGTTCCATCTGTCCGAATTGATAGTAGCTTAGGTGTATGGAAAAGATCCCACAGCAGTCTTTGAAAACAATAAGGGTTCTTTATTTATCAACAAAAACAATTGTTTACAAAATATTTGCATATTTTACATATGTACAGATATATAAATACACACATCTCGTTACACATATTCATAATTTCCTTTAAACTCATACATATTTTCATTTTTATTAGACCCCCACTTCTTTTTTCCATAACTACCATCTGATTTTAGTTAATATCAGTGCTAAAATCTATTTACCATTAAACATAATTTAATTTATTCTTTCATTCCATGTAACCCATATAACATAAAATAACTTTTTATGTATTCTTTTAACATATTTATTTGTAGTCTTAAAATATCCATATGTAATCATATTCATGTTTATTTTATCCACTTTTTATATCTTTGAAAGAATAACTTTTTTACTGTTTTACGTTTCGTAGTTTCTTCTTCTTCTTGATCATGTAAACATATTTTTTACATTTTCTTTTTGTATGGCATATTTCCTTTTACTGGCAATTTGTCTATTACTAGTCTCCACAAAAAATCTTAACATTCTACTTTCTGATCACAACATTTGGTTCTTCTTATTATAGCTTTAATATTTTCATCTGTTAGATTTTTCCCATGGTTTTACATAGTAATGTTTTATCATTACATTCTTATACCATGCTTTTCTATCTGTTTCTATATCATCAGTTTTTATTTCCACAAACATTTTTTCTTGGTAATATTTTATTTCTTCATTTATTAATTCTTTTTCTCTTTTATTCTTTTTTACCATACCCCAAAATTTATCATACTTATAGTTTTACTACTAATCTGTCATCTTTTTCATTTATCCACTTTAACACTTTACACACATTTCGTGAAGCAGCATATACCACTGGGTTAATTAACCCTAAACCTCCTCCTTCTTCATTTACATGTAAAATTCCTGTTTTTGCTGGATTTTAATCTAGAAACACATATAAGTGCAAAAATTGTTTGCAATAATTCCTTTTCGCTTACTGCTGGCAGCATAACTACAGTTGCCAAATACGCTATTTTTCCCATCAGTATTGAATTTATCAAATAATCCTTTTTTTCTAAATAATTTATATGGTCTCTAGAAATGGCAAGTTTGTTTATTTCTTCTATTATATCTCCCATTGAATTCTACTTGCATCTTTATTCCCAAATTTTATACCATTAATTGTAAAATGTATATACCCCCTAGCTTTACTACATCACCTAAACCATTACTTTTATCTCTATTAAAGTCGTCTCTACCACCTTTAAACTCTCATTTGAGCAAATTATTACTTTGTTATCCAGATTTTATTTTTGCAATTATTGTAGTGTCATCTGCATGTGTTAACAGAACTGGAATTCTAACCCTTCAGGTGTTATATACCCTGCCTCCTTAATTTTGTAATTTATTTCAAATACTGTTACAATCATAACTAATGCAAAGAGTGTACAACTTGTTAGACATCCCTGTTTTACACCACTATCCCTGTCTTGCACCAATCTTCATATGTACCTCTTGGCGTAACCAGCCATTTACAAGTATTTTTACTTTATTTCTGCTATAAGATGACATACATAATTTCCTAATTTTCTCACTTATATTATATTCTTTCAATATTACCCATAGGATTTAGGGACAAATTCAATAAAGCCTACACTAAGTGTACGCAATGTGTTTTCAGGAACATCCTTACCACATTTTTTTGTGCTTTCTAGTCACTCAGAAAGATTACATTGTGTACATGTAGTCTACACTTTGTGGTAACCTTTATGAATCCCTGTCAATATTTAAAGCTGCAAGAAAATCAGTAGGAAAACTAAAATTAGGAGGAAGAAGGTATGTGTTATGTCTGTGTTGTCTGTTCACTCATAACGTTTAGTGTAGGTTCATAGGTAGGTACTAGGCTATTGGCCCAAGGGTCTAAGTAAGCCAAGCCAACAAGGTTCCCTGGTTTACGCCACCCAAGAAAATTAATTTCCTGTGCCCCTGTCGAGCAGAGCCACAGAAGTGATCCCCGGGGTGTATTTCCTATTTCCCGTTCAGTCATCAAGATTTTTCTTGAAGAATTCTAATGAGGAATGTTGCTTGACATAGATGAGTAGTTTATTTCAGAGTATAGGAAGTCTCTGGGACAGGAATCTATCCCTCCAGCATGTCCTGTTTATTGTGGTGGCAAGGTTTAGGTCCCTAGAGCTTGGAGGGATTGTGATTTCTTTAGGTGTAGCATGTCCAACAGCTCTGGGTTTAACATAGCTTTATATGTTAGGCAGAGATCTCCTAGGAGTAGGTGATATGCTACAGAGTAAAGCTGGAGTTTTTTGAGACGGTCAGTGTAGGGCATCTGTTTGTGGCAGTAATCCTCTTTGTGAGGTACTTCTGTGGCCTTTCCAGCTGCTGCAGATGTCTTGTGAGGTACATTGCAAAAGGGGCTCTGTACTCTATAATGGGTCTAATGAGTGCCGAGCAGAGGGGAACAACAATCTCTTTTTTCTTGGATGAGAACCCTTTTGTGATGAGGTGTGCCACATAGAAGGATTTCCTGACTACTGTGGTGATGTGATTATCAAAGGAGCGGCTACTGTCCACCTGGGTCCCAAGGTCTTTTATCACACATTCGGCATTAAGTAGATTGCCGTTTATGTGGTAGTTGATGGGTACAGAGTTTTTACCAAAGGGGATGACACTGTACTTTTTGGCATTGACCTTGAGGCCATGCCTCTGACACCAGGCATCTTCATCATAGGTGGTACTAGGCTAGCCAGCCCTGGGCTCATCATATAAGCAGGCCTATATAATTACCAGCTTATTTCTTCCCACATTATTTACTTTCCTGGACCCCTGTCTAGCAGGGCGACTCTGGTGCGTGTGGGTGAATTGAATTCTCCCATCTCCATCAACTCCTCTTGAAGAGGTCCCAGCAAGAGGCACTCTGAGGACATGTGTGGGCAATCTATTCCAGGCAAGAGGAGTCTCTGGGTCAGGAACCTATCCCTCCCAGGTCTAGTTTGTTTTGTTGACAAGGTTGAGATCTTCCTGAGCGTGTAAGTAGCTCTGAGGATTGGGATTTTAGTTGTACATGCAGCTCTGGGTTTGGGTTTGCCTTGTAATTGTAAGAGTATAGCCTCTGGGAGTAGAGTTAGCGACATAGACAGAGTAGCAGCTTTTTTAGGGCGGTCAGCATAGGGCATCTGCTTTAGGCCTGTGATTCTTTTAGTGAGGTATTTCTGAGGCCTTTCCAGTTGTTGCAGATGTCTTGAGAGGTACATAACAAATATCTGTCTCAGTGAGTCCTTTCTGCAGGATGTCCACATCATTTCGGGACTCGACTATGGCTCCTAGTTTTCAGTCATCTGCGAATTTCATTGCCAGAGGCCTTCTGTGTTAGCCTGTACTTCAGAGAAGTAGATACCAAACAGGAGATTTCCCAGGACTGAACCCTGTGGTACTCCACTTGTCACTAGTTTGAAGTCAGATTTGGAGTCTGCACCTTTTATAGTGTGGGTTCTGTCAGTGAGCCAGTTGGCAACCCATCTTGTGATGTAGGGATTTATACCTAGTTTAGTGAGTTTAGCTACAATTCCAGAATGGGGGATGGTGTCGAAAGCCTTGACAAGGTCAAGATAGGCTGTGTGAACCACCTTAACCTCGTCTACGGCTTTGGTGACTGCCTCAAAGAAGTCAATCAGGTTCAGAAGGCATGATCTGCCTTTCACAAACCTGAACTGGGTGGGGTCCAGAGTATGGAGGTTACCAATGTCTGTTATTGAACCCTGGGGTTCATGTCCAGTTGTGCCAAATGCCTTATTAAGGTCTCCTATCATTATTTTCACTTTTTCTTTTCTAGTCATACATTCATGACCTCTCTAACTGCCATTGATCATTCTGGACAAACATTCCCAATTATACTATATTACATTATCTTCCATAATATTTTTCATTTTAGTTTCACATCTGTTTTGTATTTTCATAACGATCTTATAATCGTTATTATTTAGTACTATCAATGTCCAGTTTTTTTTAATTGTCTTCCATCTTCTTTCTTCCATATGAATTCAAGTATTCCACTACATAATTCTTTATTCATAAAGCCTTCATTTAACCATTCACTCAAAATCTTTAAAATAGTTTTTGCCAATCCCTTAAATTTTTATATATTTCATACCCTATTCTATCTGGTCCTACAGCCAAGTCTATATTTAGTTGCCCTAATACTTTCTCTAGCTCATTTAAAAACCTTCTTTTCCAACTGTTAATTCTCTTTTTCTGTTAACGTTTTTACTTTCCATGTTTTATTCTCTACCTGCTTTTTTCTTTAAATATTTACTGTACATATTGTACTACACTACTCATAATCTTTTCCTGAGTTCTTACTGTTTTTCCTTTCACATTTTTTATTTTTCTCATTACACTACCATCTTCCTTTACTAATCTGCTTAAGTCACTTGATGCCTCTTCTCTTTCTCCTTGCAAAAATATATTTGCTTATAACAGTGCTTGTATTTTTTCTTGATTTCTTTCATATAATTCTTTTCCTTTGTCAAAATACTTTCTATCATTATGTTCTAAATCTTCCAATGCATCATATGTTCTTTTATGTCTTTCTTTATCTGTTTTTCCACATCATATTGCCAGTGCAAAATATATATATATATATTGTTTTTCCTTTTTCCTTAAATATCATTCATCACCAGACCAGTTTTTATAAAATGTTCTCAGAGTAATATGATCGTTCTATAACTGTATTACTAATCTCTTTCCTTCTTCATTCCATGCTTTCTCATTTATCCTTTTAATTCCTTTCCCTATTTTTATATACTCATTGTTTTCCTTTATCTCTAGCCATATTGCAAGATGATCAGCAAATCTTGTTTTAACTATCCCCCCTTCTCCTATAACTCAACCTTCTGATACTGTAAAATAATCTATTTCAGTCCTGTACACACCCCTTCTTTTGTAAGTCCATGAATTTTAGTCCCAAAATTTTAACGTATCACATCTTATAACTCCTAACTTTTTTCTTATATTATTTTCTTTCTTTTTACACTTGCCTCGTAACTCACAATTAAAGTGTGCTGTTATTGTAATATTCATATTTATTACTCCGTAGTATAAAACCTAATGAAGTATGCTTTCTCTTTCTTTACAATTAGTACAAGCATATAATGCTATAATTCTATGTACTTGTTATTTCCATTTTAAATCTACAATGGTTAACCTTCATATTTTTTCTAAAGTTATATCTGATATCTTTATTGTATTCCTGCAGAATATAGCTATTCCAGAACATCTTTCATTTCCCAAATTTCAGATTAGCTTTCCTCCTCATAGTTTCTCTGTTTGTAGTCCTTCTTCATTTGTTAAAAATCTTGTCTCTTCTAATATAGTCACACATATTACACCACTCTAAAATTCCTATTCTTTTTATTGTGTTTTTAATACTGTTCACTTTTACAGAAATCACTTTAAAATGATCATTTTCCCTTTTTCCTTAGAGCCATGGTTTCATAAGTTTGTAACTAATTATTAGGTTAGCTTTTCTAATAATAAAGTCAAAAATCAAGGCCAGCACTAATTGTGGTTAATATAACTTCTTTTAATGAAGCATAAATAACAAAAAGGGTAGGGAGAAACCCTATAATCACCACAAAAATTCAACCAGAGTGTTTTCAGCTGAAATAGCCTTCTTCAGTGTTAAACATAACCTTGTCACATTCACATAATTTATACAAACTAGTTAATTAAACAGAGTTGGTTATTGCCTAATTATAAATGGTCATTTAATCCAAGCTGAAAAAGCCCACCTAATTTAATAATCCACTTCCTTTCCTTAGCGTTAAGGATAGTATGCCACCCAGATTTATTCATCTTGTCACCAAATATTTTGTCAATGACAGTAAAGCTGTAAGAAGCATTTCCATGTTTAAGTGTATGTTTAACTAATGCATTTGATTGTCTCTTATTCCTAATATCAGTCAGATGTTCTCCAGTCCATAAACATAGGGGTCTGGATGTTTGGCCAATATAAAAAGCAGAGCATGTACACATTGCCAAATATATAACCCACACCTGGCTAAAAACTTAATGTCATAAACCAAAGCAATGTTTTTACTACTGAACTGTTTGGTTTTATTCAGTCTAATACAGTGTGTGCAATGCCCACAAGGTATGCAACCACACAATATCTTGCTGTCGTATCGTGGAACCTCCCTGATGATGCTTGTAATAACTAAAATAAGAACCGAGTGTTCTCCCTCTCCAAAATGAAAAGAGGCATCTACTACCTAAGATCTTGGATAATCTATGATCTGATAACAAGATGTTCCAATGCTTATTAATAATATCCAAAAAGGCCCCTGTATTACGTCCATATGTAGTAACTAACCTCAAGTACAATGTTTTATCCACTGAATATTCCTTATTGGTCAATAAGTCCTTCCTATCCTGACTAGAGGCCCAGTTACTGGCAGTAATAATGTTGCCATATTTGTAACCTTGGTTTTGAAATCTGTGTATCATATCATCACTATATTGTTCATATTTCTCCAAATTGGAGCAAACTCGTTTGACCTGAAGGAACTGCGATTTGGAGATATTCCTGATGACATGTTGTGGGTGAAAGCTGGATGCATGATGTAGGGAATTGTATTGTGGGTATTTCTGAAAAATTTCACTAGCAAGAGTATTATCCTCATTCTAATCAGGACATCCAGAAATTTTATCTGGTTTAAATGATAGTGAACTGTGAACTGGATTCCCCATTTGTTCCCATTTATATATTGAACAAATTCTTGAAGATAGCTACTATCAGCCCTCCACACTAACCAATAGCCATCCATAAGCGGTTCCAAATGTCAATTTCCACCATATACAGATTGTGCCCTGGGTCATAAATAAGATGATCTTCCACATAAGCCATAAACAGGTCAGCATAAATGGGGCAAAAGATGCCACCCATTTCTGTACCTTGTATTTGCCAATAACACTGGTCCTGAAAGTAAAGGACATTTTTAATTAAAACATACTCTGCTAAGTAAATCAGAAATGTGTTAAATCCAGGCCGATAAAGTTCACTTTTCTCTAACCAATATTGTAATGCACAAAGGCCAGCCCTATGTGGGATGTTAGTATAAAGGGCAGTAACATCAAGTGTATATAAGAGCCAACCCGGTTCTAATTGCATATCGGAAATAATACTTAAAGATTGGGTTGTATCCTGTATATGTGCTCTGATAAATTTTATTAATGGCTGTAAATACTCAGGAACTATGAAAGTGGTTCAGTAAGGGACCCTCTGCCTGATACAATGAGCCTTCCTGGTGGGTTTTGTAAGTCCTTATGTATTTTAGGCAGAAGATATAAATACTGAGATTTGGGATTCTGTACCATTTGATGGTATAGGTCGGAATCTGTAATAATACCCTCATCCCTAGCTTGCTTAAGGAAGGTGTCTATTTCTGTCTTGAATCTAAAGGTTCGATCTAGGGGCATGAGCATGTAATATCGCCACCCCTAAGTTATCTATGGACTTCATTGCAATACATCTCAGTCCATGACCATCACAGCACCTCCCTTATCAGCAGGTAAGATCACTAGGTTCTTATTATTTTGTAAATTAGACACTATCTGTAGTTCGATCTTTGAGAGATTGTGAGGTGATAAATGATGTTCTTGAGCATTAAAATGTAAATCTTTGAGAACACTGGACTGGAAGGAGGCCACCTGTTGATGCATAGGTGGAGTAAAGGTAGATTTGTGAAATTTGAAGGAATTAGTGTTAGTGCCAGAGGTTTCAACATAAAAAAACAATCTTAAATTGAGTAGACGACAAAATGCTATTACATCCTGTGCCAAAGAATCTTCAGATACAACAAAACCAGGTACAAATTTAAGCCTTTATTTAATACTTGCAGGGGCGGCTCGTGGCATCGGACTGCCGGACTGCAGCCCCCTCAGCTAAAAAGAAGAAGAAAATGTAAAAAAAAAATAAATAAATACCTTTTCTTGTGTGTAGCAGATGTTTTTTTTGTTTAATGCAAAATTCGAGTCCATGACTCGGAAGTACGCGCATGCGCACTTTAACCACCTCGGGCTGCGGCGGTTTTAAACAGATTTTTTTTTTTGTTTTGATTGCAGCCCGGTGGAGCAATGAAGGCATCATTGTGATGCCCAGAAGTCTATGCAGTTCCAAACCGCATAGAATTGGAAGGGGCTCGGACTGCGACGTCCGTAGGCACGTCATGACGTGCTTGCTGGGCTAAATGCTGCTGATTGGTTGTTGCTCTCTTCCCGGGCTTTATGTGCTGGGAAAAGAGCGAGAATCAGTCAATTGAGTTGTGGGCTTGACTTGTGCATTAATTCGTGACCGATTTTATTAATAATTTAATTTATTTGGCATTGGATTTTAATTTTTTTTATTTGGGTGGATTTTGTCAGTTGTGCTAGCCTGAAGGAAGAACAGAAGAAGAAAGAAGAAAGAAAAGAAGTTAGAAGAAGAACAGAGTGAAGGTGCAGAATTAAAGTAAGTATTGTAGCTCGAGAGGTATACAATAGGGATGGAAGTAAATACACTGAGGCTAGGGTTGTCCTTGTTGTATTTGTAAGGTAAGCTTCTTTAGCCCTGTAGTGAGAGCCTAATTTCTGATTTTTTTTGTAATAGATCATTGGATATGGTCAACTGTGAGTTTAATTATTTCTAGGAGATTGGTTTGAGATTCTATTTCAGTTTTGGTATTGCTGGCAGATATAATGTTAAAGGATTGCTTTTGACTAAGGTATGATTTTGAGGTGAGGAGTATCATATTTGTCTTACTGGGAATAAGTAGTAAGTTCTGATGTTTTTAGCCATTGTTCACCTGCAGAGAAAGTGTTTTAGGTGTTGTCCTGCAGTGTGGATAAGGACGGTGCTGCACAGATCAAAGATGAATTGTCAGTGAATTATGCTATATCGCCTGAGTGGGTGATGGTATTACGCTTATCAATGAAGATGTTGAAGAGAAGGGGGTGCAATAATGACCAATAATGATATCTGTGTGACTGCAAACGTTACTGTTAGCAAGGAAGAAGATGTTTGCTGCCATTTTACAGCCTGTTCCCTATGGAAGAGGTAGCTAATGAACCAAAAGAGTGAGGGATAGGAGAGTTCAAAATCTATGAGAAGTTGGAGTGATACAGTACTGAATGCCTTTGTGATGTCTAAGAAGAGAGCAGGCACAAGTTTGCCATCATCTCTATACTGGTTGATGATACTGGTGCATTTCAGGAGTGCTGTTGTACTATGGTAAGGAATGAAACCATGGTATGTGTTTTGAGAGTTTTTTATTAGAAAAACAAGGTTGTGCATCAGTTGTGAGTTGATGTGTTTCTATAGAATTTTTAACACTGGTGACAGGATGGCAGTTGGTTTGTAGTTATTCAAATCTGTTGATAGCCCTACTTTGTTGGTATTATGGTATCTGGTATTATGTAGGATTGATTCCAAGTAAGAAGAGTACATTTTTCTGATATGGACCTGTTCATAGGTTCATAGGTGTGTACTAGGCAAATGGCCCTAGAGCCTTTACAAGCCTAGCCCATAGGATTACCCTGGCATCGTGCCACCCAAACTTAGTTCTTAGTACCTCTGTCGAGTAGAGCCACTGGAGTGATCTCTGGGGTGAACTTTCTATTTTCCATCCACTCATCAAGATTTTTCTTGAAGAGGGCCAGAGAGGTGTTCTGTTTGACATGTATGGGAAGTCTATTTTTGATTATATGATCATAAAGAGCTATGGCATCAGCACTGAGTTGAAGATAGCCTGCTGGTAGTAGGTCAGGGGCTAAAGTGGTTGGCTTTAGATTGAGTAGCAACATGTTTACTGTGGAAGTAGACACAGGGCTAAATTTGAATAGCTGTGTATGGTTGGAGTAAGTGTTGGGTAGTGTAAGAGGTATGCTAGTTTCATAGTTGGCTAAGGACTCTATTATTTGTATGAAATAAGAGTTAAATTGCAATGAAGTAGTGTCTCTGTCACTGTTGATGAATAGGAATGATATTGTTTTCCCTGGGTGGAGACGTTTATTTAAGGTTGACCAGAAGCCTTTCGGGTTGTTTTGGTGTTTATGTCGAAGGTTGGTATGGACGTTTTGTTTATGTATTTTTATGTGGTACTTTGTGAGTTTCCTAAGGGGTCCGAAATGAGGATTGAGTTTTATTTTTATACCAGTTCTTCCATGCATTATCTCTATGAAACATAAGTTCTTTGCTTCTCTACTTAGCCAAGGTGTTGGGTTACATTTATTCTTTTATTGCATAGTGGGGCTAGGTTGTTGACGGTTTGTAGGAAGATATTTTTGAAGTGAGAGACTGCATTATTTAAGGTCATGGATTTTAGTATATTCCACTTGTATCATTTTAGAGAGTTTACAAAGGTTTTTCTATTGAATTGTATGGTGTTACGCATTTGGTAGCAGATAATTTTTTGTCCTGGTATTGGTAACTTCTGACTGCATTGATCATTTAAAATATTTGGTAGGCTTCCTGTACTATTAATGTTATTAGGTGTATTTGAAAGAATCCAGTCTAGGGTTGTGTCTGCTATTTTTGTTGAGTTTAGTTGTGCAGCTGATTAGTTGGGTAAAGCAGCATAGGTTAATTGACTTGGTAGGGTTGATGTTGTGTATTTGTTGACAATCTATGTTGAGGTCACGTAATATTATTGCTTTGTGTTGGATGTTGTGGGAGAGCCAACAGAGAATGTTTTTTTGTTCTGAAGTGATGTTGTGGTTGGGTAGAATATAGATGGGAGAGATATCAATGGATATACAGGGAGTTGTTTTAATGAGTGTAGTTAATAGAAAACAAACTCAACTGGATCCACAAGCCACTAATATCTCCACAAAAAACGAAAAAAGCAGCACACACTGGATAAGAACTGATTGTTTTACTGGATTCTGGTACCTCGGCCTTCGCCTTCACATGGAACAATGTTATGAAATACAAACCAGTATAAATACACCTCTTACACAATCAATTAAATAATTAAATAATTAATCAATTAAATGCTTCACCATTTAAAGAAACATATACATACACATTCATATATAAATATTCTACAAAATAATACTTAAGGCATTAAGATTCTAGATTCATACCATTGGGAAATAATGTTCCATAATTTATAATAAACCTAGATTCCATATTCAATAATCTTTGTTGAAAATTAATACTATTTTCCCCTATTCCCCATGGTTTTGCCAAAATACTAAATCTGAAACCAGAGTAATCCCCCTTGTGGAATTGATGGAAATGACACGCAACTGGACTATCAAGTCTATTATTCCTAACATCCCCCAGATGTTCCAAAATTCTTAACTTAACCCTGCGTTTTGTTTGTCCTATATACCATTTTGGTTCTATACAATTACAACCTATTATGTATATCACACCTGAAGAATTACAGGTAAAATGATCTAAAGCATGATATATCACCCCATTAATATTATGTCCATCTAAATTAACCATTCTATCACAGATTTTACATTTTTTACATGCAAAAGAACCTGCATTAAAAACCCTGTCCTTTTTGCCCTTGCTTCTGACTAATTCCTTTAGATTTTTACACCTTGTATGAGAAAACACAATGTTATGTGGAATAATGTTCCCTAAAAATTCATCACTAATTATAACAGGCCACATATTCAAAACAATTTTCTTCAAGAATGAAGAAAAGGGAGAGAATTTATTTACAAAGAATATTTTATCCATTGTTATAGGAACTTCTTCCTTAGATTGAATTAAATTTTTTAAATTTTTTACAGTTCCCTTTCTATTTCTGTTTCTAAATACCCTCCCTTGTTCCTTCAATCCTAACATTTCTTCTACTTTAGTTCTACTTGAATACACAAGATTCTCAGAATAACCTCTGTTAAGCAATTTTCCACAAATAATATCAAATTCCCTACGTACATTAATATTCTCAGATGTGTTTGAAGCAATGCGTTTAAATTCACCCAAAGGCAGTGACTTGATTAAGGACTCATTATGCATGCTATTTGCATGTAAAAAGTTATTAACAGCTGTCTCTTTATAAAATGGTTTATGTTCAATTGTGCCCTTCGTACTAGTATAGAAATGTACATCCAAGAAATCCATATCCTTAACCTTTGTCCGATATGTAAAATCCAAACCAAACGTATTTGATTTTAAACCCATAATGAATTCATCAAATTCTCTTGGGCTGCCCCTGCACAAGAACAAAAGATCATCTATGAATCTCTTGTAAATTACCACTTTATTTTGAAAAAACTTTGCTGTATAAATGAATAAATTTTCAAAAAAACCCATAAAAAGAATGGCATATGATGGTGCAAAACTGGCACCCATTGCCGTTCCCTCTCTTTGTAAATAATATTTTTTATTAAATTCAAACACATTGTGAGTGAGACAAAATTCCACCAATGAAATAATGAAGTGGGTTCTTGGACCTTCCCCCATAAAGAAATGGATAGCCTCTAAACCCCATCTCATAGAAATGGATGTATATAATGACACTACATCCACACTGGCCCAATAATAATTATCATGCCAAATCTTTCCTTTCAAGCTATCACATACTTCTTTCGTATTCTTTACATGGGAAGGAATTCTTACCAAATATTCTTTTAGTATTGAATCCAAGAATATACCCACATTCTGTAAAAAGGCCCCTTTTCCCGAGACTATTGGACGTCCAGGTGGATTAGTTAAATCTTTATGTATTTTCGGCAAAATAAAAAATCTGGCATCATTTGGATTTTTTATATACAGCTTCCCAATGGTATGAATCTAGAATCTTAATGCCTTAAGTATTATTTTGTAGAATATTTATATATGAATGTGTATGTATATGTTTCTTTAAATGGTGAAGCATTTAATTGATTAATTATTTAATTATTTAATTGATTGTGTAAGAGGTGTATTTATACTGGTTTGTATTTCATAACATTGTTCCATGTGAAGGCGAAGGCCGAGGTACCAGAATCCAGTAAAACAATCAGTTCTTATCCAGTGTGTGCTGCTTTTTTCGTTTTTTGTGTAGTTAATAGGTCAGCACTGCAAATGCTGCTGTCTCTTCAGGATAATGAAGTTGTTTTTGTACAGGATAGCAAAACTGACTGCTCTTCTGTTTTGTCTGCCAAGCCTGACTATGTTGTAGCCAGGAAGAGTGATGTCATTGTCACATCTCTTTTTTTATCCAGAAATCTGTAGCTACTACTATGTCTGTGTAGTAGGTAGCTAGGAAGTGTAAACATCATGGATTTTGTTGCATATAATTCTTATGTTCATGTTTAAGATGAAATTAATGGATTTGAAGTTGGTTTGTGGGGCATTTGTGGAGTTATAATTGGTTGTTGGGTTGGATATTTGTTGTGTGAGACCTGGATTAGGATGGATGTCTCCACTGGTTTGTAGTTTGAAGTATGTGTAGTTACTAGTGTGCGACCACTTAATTATTAATTTAGTTTTATGGGAGTTGTAGTGTGTATTTTGAATTGCTTGAGGAATCTGTAATGAAAGAAATCTGAGGAGGTTACTTGATAGGGGTGGGGGGATATATATAAAGTGATGGGTCTATAAGTGTTTTACAGTTGAATGTGTGTCTGTGGGAGTAGTATGAACAGTTAGAGGTGTTATTTGGTAGATGGTTAGGTGGAAAAAGAGATCTACTATGGACAGCAATAGTACTTGTTTAACTAGCATGTTGAGTGCATGTTAGAGGTGGATTGCTGGTACTATGCTGACAGGAGATGATAGAGTGTAGGTGTAGGGTGTCTCTAGTGGTAGATTTTGGTTGTTGTTGCATACGTTAGCAATTGATGTGAGCCTAATACAGTTGCATAAACAGAAGATTAGTGCCTACATCTCTAGGTTTCTAGATTAGTCTATATATTTGTCATGGTTTGGGGGGGCCTATACCACAATGGTATTTGAAGCACAGACATTGTTTTCATCCAATTCTGTCAAGTTACAATGTTGTTATGCTAATAGAAACCTCTCTTGAATTATTTGCAGAATAGGTATACATAGCCATGCAGCATTTAAAACATGGTATAAAACAATTTTTTAAGGGAAGTGGGGATAATATTTTGTCCAACAAAGTGTACTTTATGATCCAGCTTCAGCATTATAAATGAAATGTTAAGGTTACAAGTGATCCAGCAAGAAGGTAAATGCACAGAGTAGTGTTTAATTATGCCACCAGTAATCCTGATAAGTTAGATTTTGTGCTGCATTTTAAGTTCTATATTTAGGGTATATATAGTATAAACAAATCATCAAGATGATGGCTTATAAATAAGCTGGACAAACATAGTGCTTTAGGAGAACAAAAAGAAAATGAGGTCACACTATTACAAAGAGCTATAATGTAGAGGACTGTAAGAAACTGCAGAGAAGTGTGGGAACATTGATCTCAGAACTGGTGCAGTGACCCAGTCAAGGTCAAATATTTCTGCATTGTGTCTGAAACTTGAGCATAGGCAGACATTTTTGCCTTTATGCTCAGTATACAAAGTTTGCATTCCCACATACTTCACGACTCATCAGCAGCCCCTAACCCCAGTTTAGAAAGCACATCTTCTCTGATTGCTTTGCCATAAATAATTTAGTTAGCACAGTTCAAAATAAACATCACTTATCAGTGGAACAGCATGGGTGACTGCAGGAGATGGGCCAGCATGGATGAAATGAGCAGCAATGTGGGACCTTAGCATGTGATTTGGAAAAATTTATAGTTCATGAAGCAGTTGGTTTGCACATTTGTGTAGGAAATCTTTCATATATTCACTAATGCAGTAGTTTACAGCTATGTGAAGCTGGTGTTTAGCATTATGGGCAATAGTCAGTTAAGTCAAGCACGCAGAATTCACTGTGCAATCACTCTGAAATGCATAATGCAAACAAAATATGATCTTATTATGTTTCACTAGATATCTTTGGATAAAAAGATGGCATAGATTGTTGTCAGGCAGCAGGTCTTTTTTGGATAAGAAACATTTTTACAAGTGGGGGTATCACAGAGCTTTCTACTTTCAGCATGTTACTTGGTACTTTTATAAAGCTGAATATAAGTTATAATTAGAAATGCAGTGCAAGGAGAAGCTTGTTTTATTATACTTGATTTTGACTAGTATTTCAGTAATGTATTTAAAAAGTAATTTATTTTTTCATGCCTCACAACCTTTTTGTTTCCGTCTAGATATTACGTAAGCTGTCATGTAGCCAATGCATTGAAATATTTTTTTCTTCTACACTTCATTTTGTCTTAGGTTCATAGGTTCATACTAGGCTATCTGCCCGAGGGCATTTACAAGCCTAGCCCATCGTTTTGTGGCTTACGCCACCCCTTTAGTACGGGGAACTAAACCCATTATTTTGCTGTGCCTCTGTCGAGCAATGACACTGAGGTAATCCCTGGGGTATATCTGCGATCTCCCATCCATTGGTCAAGATTTCTCTTGAACAAGGCCAGTGAGGTGCTCTGCCTCACATGTACCGGGATTTTGTTCCACAGCATAGGGAGTCTTTGGGTGATGAATCTATCCCTCCAGCACGTCCTATTAATAGTCGTGTCCAGGTTTAAGTCTCCCGCCCTTGTGGCTCTGATGGATCTGGATTTTTTGAGGTGAAGCATATTCATCAAATCTGGATTTGACATGGCCTTGTATGCCAGGCAAAGGTCACCTCTGAGCAAGCGGTAAGCGACTGAGTAGAGCTGGAGTTCTTTCAGTCGGGCAGCATAGGACAGATTTTTGAGACCCTTTATCCTTTTGGTGAGGAACTTTTGTGGCCTCTCCAGCTGCTGCAAGTGTCGGGTCAGATACATTCCGAATGGGGCATTGTACTCAATCATTGGTCTGATGAGTGATGAGTAAAGGGAGACCATGACCTCCCTTGAACTAGATGAGAAACCCTTCATGATAAGGTGGGCAATGTAGAAGGTCTTCCTAACTACTTTAGCTACATGGGTGTCGAATGACAGACTACTATCAACCTGGGTCCCCAGGTCCCTGATAACTTCTTCTGTGGCCAGTGGATTGCCACCTATTTGGTAGCTAGGGGTAACCTTGTTTTTCCGAAGGGTATGACTATGCATTTTTTGGCATTTAACTTCAGGCCGTGGCTCTGGCACCAGTTATCCGTTTCTGTGAGACCCTTCTGAAGGATATCTGTGTCAGATGTGTTTTCTACTATGGCGCCCAGTTTGCAGTCATCTGCAAACTTGGTCAGCCATAACCCTCCTGTGTTTGCTTGTACTTCGGAGAAGTAGATGCCAAACAAGAGTGGGCCCAGGACTGAGCCCTGTGGGACACCACTTGTGACAGGCTTTGAGTCTGACATGGCGCCAGCAACTCTGACCCTGTGGGTTCTGTCACTCAGCCAGTTTGCAACCCATCTTGTGATGTATGGGTTGACATTTAAGCTGATGAGTTTTCAATGATACCTGAGTGGGGTATTGTATCGAAGGCCTTAGCCAGATCGAGGTAGGCTGTATGGACTGCCTTTCCCTCATCAATGGCTTTGGTGACTGTTTCGAAAAAGTCAACCAAATTTAAAAGGCATGATCTGCCTTTGACAAAGCCAAACTGGGTTGGATCCAAAGTCTGCAAATTCCCTATGTCTTTATTTATGAGGTCCATTATGATCCTCTCCATGGCTTTGCAGATAAGGCTTGTCAAACTAATGGGCCGGTAATTTCCAGGGTCGGTGGAGGCACCGCCTTTGTGAAGTGGTACCACCGTTGCAGTGCGCCACTCCCTGGGTACGTATCCAGAGGTAAGACTTTGATTAAACAGCTGTCCTAGCTGTGGGTTTAATTCCTCATTGAGTTCATGGAGCACACAGCCGGGGACACCATCAGGTCCCATGGATGCTGTGTTTTTTGCTTTGGAGAGAGCAGTTTTCACTTGGACGCTGGAGATGTTTGGGGGGTTGCAATCGTTTGGTATAGATATCCCTCCTTTTGGGGAGGGGAGAAGTTTGCACTGAACCTGTCAGCCAGTATGTTGGCAATGTCTGTAGGATCAGTAATCTTCACATCATTTTGAACTAGCTCTGAGCATATCTGGGAGTTTCCTCCCAGGTTTCTAACATAGCTAAAGAAAGCCTTATGATTGTCTTTTGAGTCTTTAGCTATTTTTCTCTCGAAATTTGCTTTGGAAGATTTTATGAGAGCTCTTAGTTTTTACTTATAGTGATCAAGGGTGTCTTACCTTTTAAGGATTTTGCTCTATCTTGTAGTAGCTTCCTCCTTTTGTTGTAGAGTTTGTTTATGGCTGGGGTCCACCAGACTGGACGCTTGCCTTTGGTACAAAGAGTCTTTGTTTTGTTTGGGATTGCCTTATCCATGCAGTCCTGTAGGTGCTGGTAGAAGGCATTTGTAAGTGATTCAGCGGCTTGAGTACTGTTTTCCGCCGGCTCGGGGGCCTTAAAGGAGACCACACTAGTCTTTAGAAGTGTGAAGTCGGCTTTTGAGAAGTTCTTTACTATGGTCTTTTTTATTTCAGGTGGGGGTGGGATGAGGACCTCTTGATTGGACTCTTGTAATGATGGTTTGGCACCCAGGGCAGCGTATTCAACTAAAGTTCCAGTTGTTGTGTTTTTGAGCATAGCTTCACCCCATTCTAGTTGGCCATACCCCTTCCTATTGGCCCCACCCATTCAGCAGTCTCCTGCAGCCCCCCCTCTAATTTGAAGTCACCAGCCGCCACTGCAAAACAGTTTCACATTTTAAGCAGACTTAGCATAAGCAGTAGTAAACTTCTCTTCCCTTGAAGCTCACAATTCCTTGAAAATAAATTCCACCTGCTGACTTTAAATATGGCATTTCACTCTCTCTCAAACACACACACATACCTCAACCTCTGTGAAAATCTGTACGGTTGAGAGGTATGAACACACATACATACCCCAACCTCCTTAGAAAGTGGATAGAACAAAATTTTTGCATTAGTATGCATTTTCTGAGGATATGAAGTCTAAAACTCAACTTCAGTCTTCAATGATTTGCCAGAAAAAAGACAATTTTATGAGAAACAATCTGAAAATATGAGGCTAAAATCTGGATAATTGTGAGGTATGAACCCCCCATACACCCTTCCCCTCCCTCTTACACACACACACACACACACACACACACACACACACACACACACACACACACACACACACACACACACACACACACACACACACACACACCTTTTAAATACACACACACACCATAGGCGCCAGAAGCTGTTAAAGGCTGGGGGGCGGAGGGAGACAAGGGCACTTGGTGAACTAAAAAGGGTAATTTTTTATAACTATTTGCTACCACAACATAGGTTCACTTGGAGGGCATTTTAAGCTTTGCCAATTCCCTTTTGGTGCTTGAATTAACATTTTCTGATTGGTCTTAGCTATCCCCATGGCTGATAATTGTATATTAGCCCTAGTGAGAACAACTGTGATCATACCATAGATAATATGAGGGGGCCATGTAAGGGATGCAGCATTTAGGAACTGCCCCTATCCATTAGTGGCATGAGGAGAAACCCTGGAGTACATTTTATATTACCCATCCTTAGATCCAAGTTGCATTTGAATATGGATGGATGAGCTTTGCTTTATTTTTATGGATAGTCTGTTGCAGCAGTGGTAGCCTCTGTGATATATATCCATCTCTCCACAACATTCAGTTTAGATACCTGGACTGAATATTTCTTATGCCATTTGACTTGCTGATGTTCAGTAGGTCCAGCTGTATTATGTCAGAGGATGCTTTGTATGCCAGACATGTCACCTCTAAGCACTCTGTAGGATACTGAGTATAATGATAAATCTTTAAGGTAGTCCATGCAAGACCTATTGTTTAGGACTTGTATCCTTTTAGTAAGGTATCTCTGTGGGTATGCCAATTGTTGCATGGGTCTGGACAGATACATGCCAAAGTGAGCATTATACAAAATGATTGACCTAATGAGAGCTATGTAAAGGGGGACAACAACATCTCTAGATCTAGTCACAATCAATTTGTTTATAAGCTGTGCAATATAGAAAGGCTTTATGATGCTGGGCACATGTTGGTCAAAAGTTAGGTCACTGTACACACAAGTTCCCAAATGCCAAACAATTGGATCAGTTCTCAGAGGGCATTGTCATGATTTTGACACCAGTTATTATTTGGGACAAACCTTCCTGCATGATGGTTAAGTCATTTGGGGATTCAATAATTTCTCCTAGCTTGCAGTCATCTCAAACTTAGCTGGCCAAAGCTCTTTGGTATTTCCTTTTACTTTTGAGATGTATATGCCAAACAGAAAGTCTCAGCACCGAACCCTGGGGAACTCCATTGGTGACTGGTCTCTTCCCCTGTTTTGATCTCCTGCATCCTGTGAGCCAAGTTGGCAATGCAGCTGGTGATCTAAGTGTTTGCTCCTACATTATTCATCAATGCAGCTGGTGATCTAAGTGTTTGCTCCTACATTATTCATCAATGCAGCTGGTGATCTAAGTGTTTGCTCTGACATTATTCATCAATGCAGCTGGTGATCTAAGTGTTTGCTCTGACATTATTCATCAATGCAGCTGGTGATCTAAGTGTTTGCTCCTACATTATTCATCTTTTGTACTACACCTGAGTAGGGGATTGTGTCAAAAGGCTTGGCCAGGTCAAGTTAATGTGGTGTGAACTGTTTTACATTCATCCATTGCTTTGATAACAAGAGTAAAGCTTAACATTTTCCCATGATTTTGAGCCTTTCACACTTTCCTCTGGGCTGTTTTCAAACATATTTTTAGGGCCATGCATACATGTATGCATTCCTTGATTCACTTTCTTGATTGTATTAAATTATATTCCTTGTATAATACAGCACACTTGTTAGACTTAAGTTAGAACCCATTTTTGAGTTTCCAAGATGGTCGCCGGCTAGACTGCTCCCTATTCACTGAGCTCCTCATAGCTTTGTAATTACCTGCAATTTTTAACAACTTTTAAGTGAAGTTTCTCCACAGTTTTTTCTACAGAAAGTATCTCTGATTCATCTTCTTCATTCTGGGATTATTCATTTTGTGAAAGAGTGAAACTTTTATATTAATTTACTTCAGAGTATTTTTGGCCTCAACAGTATTTGGGCACGTGCACTCTAGAAGCTCCTCACTGTGTCAGAATTCCTGTTTTCACACCTCTTTTCTGGGCATGGCTGGCAACTCTGACTCCATGGAGACGCAGACAACCAAGGCCAAATTCTCCTCTATGCTTTCTCCAGAAAAAGACACTGGCTCTAAGAGATTAAGAACCTCCAAACAACCTATGGAGAACAATAAAGTAAGTGCTAAAGATAAAAACGACTCTAATTTTTATTTAGAAGATTTGAAGATGGCATTACAGCCCATCCAAAGTGCTATTCAGAGTTTTTCTGAACAATTTACTGACCTTGGTAAAACTCTAAAACAAATAAATGATAGAATGGATTTGCTTGAAAATAAAAATATGGATATGGAAATAAGAGCAGACTCTATTGAACATGATTTAAAATCCAAAGATACTCTCATTGCAGAAATACAAGCCAAATTATTGGATTTAGAGGCTAGATCTCACAGAAATAATATAATAATTAGAGGTCTTCCTGAATCTTATGATAATCAGAACTTAATCTCAGTGACTAAACAAATATTCAAGGCATTACTTAATTGTGAGACAACCACTAATATCTTAATTGTTGAAAGAGCGCACAGAGCCCTGCATGCCAGACAAGAATCTACTTCACCTCGGATTATTTACACAAGATTACTAAACTACCAAGACACTCAAAGTATTTTAGAAGCAGCCAAAAGTAAAAAACATCTCATATGGAACAACCATAAGCTGACTTTTTCACAGGATTTACCCCCACAAATAAAATTGAACAGACAAAAGCTTTCACCATATTGTGCTGACCTGATAAAAGGGGAATAAAATTTCGGATGAGGTATCCAAACACACTCTCTTTCAGTTACAATGACAGAAGTTACACAGTTTCTGAACCACAAGAAGCAAAGGTTATCTTTTTAAAACTATTCAAGGTCCTTCCTGACACTGTTACACAATAAGTAATTCTTCTAACTAATGTAAGTACATTGAACTTCAGCTAGTGAGCTTACATTTCAATATATATACTCTTCAATTTCAGTGTATATGACAAGCTTTACCATAGAAAGACACTCAGGTTTTATAGTGTGTATTGTTTGTTTTTAATGGTTTATTGAAATGTCACTGCTTTAAATATCTTTATTTCAGTACATAAAGCTTTTATAGTTTCTGAGAGTCTTCATTACAGAGTGTTTATGTGGTAATATGGCTTCCTGTCATAAATGTCACTCTAACAGAAAGGAGAGAAAGTCATCTGAACTCTCGTGCTAACGCAGCGCCACCAACCTGGATAAAATTCTGTTATTTTCTATTTGTATCCAAACACAATACATTTTCCCTCCTGTTCTCCTGCCTGATGACGTTGCTATATCCAGGAGATCAGTGTCCTGTTTATACAGTCAGAATCATCCCGATTGCTGTTGTGTTTCCTGCTGCTTGGCTGCTCGTTTTTGAAGTGATCGGAATATGTGGTCTGTTCCCTTTAGGCTTCCGATCGCTAATTGTGTGGTATCCCGGCTTCGTGATGTTGTTCCTGGCATTAATCACAATTGTTTAGTGTCGTGGACTGTTGTTGCTTGTTCCTGCTTGGTTTCGTTCACGTAAGTTCATTTTCTCTCTCAGAATGGCTCCAAAAAGCAGTATGCTGCAAGAAACTTTCTGCGTGATCAGGGCGCCTCCTACGGACGTGCGATAGTATCGCTGTCTCTGTGCCTGTTAATCAGGCTTTCTAAATGTATGATCTGTATTCCAGATCTCTTCATGAGCTGAAAGTCTTCAGTATGCCAGTTAATAGATCTAGTGTTCTGGCTTTTTTTCTCTTTTTTTTTTCTCTCTTGGTTGCATTTATTTTAGCAGGCATGATAGGCGTTTAAATTTTGAAGTGCTTTATATTGATACTTTTTTTTCTCACAATGAATCTGAAATGATGACCCAGCCAATAAGGGGTCCTGTATTTATTACTGTTTTGCATTATATTACAAATATTAATACTTGTTTATAAGTTTATTAATATTAATGTCATGCTGCACTATTCAAATATGTAATGTTCACAGATATTATTTGGTTATTAGAAGCCCTTGGTTTATACTTCAATGTGCATGATCCAAAAACCTGAAATTAAAATATACTTATAATTGGGCATATTTATATTATGTTGCATAAATAGACTTCGTCTATTTCTATAATAACAGGTTATTTATATTATAAATTGATGTATAGTACATAGGAGTAATGTGATTTAACAGTTATAGTGTGAATCTGTACTAGACTAGTTATTATTCTTATTAACAAAAGCATTCACATCTATCAGAGCCTTACAAATTAAATTTGGACTAGAATGGGGAGGATTTTAGTGTTAACTGTTTTTATAGTTTATTAACATATAAATATTATATTTTATTTCTAGTTGACAATACTTTATTTTTTAATTACATTTATTTTACATATTTTAAGATATTTATTTAAGCCTTTTTACATACATTCATGATTATTATTCTCTAATTATATTATGGCTTTATTAATTATATTTTTGTTTCTTTATATCTCTTTACAGCATTATATCAAATTGTTGATTTAGCAAGCTTTATTTATATTCAATACATTCATATTTATCTTTACAGGACTGTGTGAATACACAGTAGAATGGGGAATGTATATGTCGGGCATCTTGTATTTTAATAGTTGTGTAAATATGTTTAGCTTTGTTAAACTGATTTTAGTCCTTTTTAGGACTTTACTTAATTTTTTTTTCTTCAATTTGGTGATAATGGTGACCATGTACTTATACTTTATATATTGGTCTTTTTGTCTTCCTTCTTTAGTTAGGTTTAGGTGGGTAGGCACTGGGTTAGGGATGAAGGAAGATAATGAGATGGAAGTTAATCCTATGCTAAAACATACTTCTACTCAGAACTATCATCTTATTAAAATTTAAACTTGTTTGATCTTCTTTCATTTCCTGTCTATATATAAATTATTTGACCTTCTCCATATCTCTCAATGGTCCTTAGTTTGAGATATGACTAATCTGTAAATAATAGACTCCTGGAATGTAAGAGGAATCCAGAATAAAGATAAGAAATCTTTATTGTTTCATTTAATGTATAAATCCCAAGCCAATATATGTTTTCTGCAAGAAACACATACACCAAGGGAGGATTGGTACACAGGAACAAATAAAAAGTGGATCCAAAAAATAATAGCCTCTGAGGATTCTTCTAATTCCAGGGGAGTGGCTATTATAATTAAACAAAAATTTCAGGGGAATATTATCGAAGAAAAATATGACAAGGAGGGTAGATGGTGCTACTTTACTACTAATATACACAATCTTGATAAACCACTTCTAGTACTAAATCTTTATGGTCCATGTAATCATCAACATATTTTCATTTTACAAATATACAATATCCTCTCTTCCTACAATGATCATTATGTTGTAGTGGGTGGAGACTGGAATGCTGTAATTAACCCTGACATTGATCGTTCTAGCTCTTCCTCTTCATATAACCATCAAGCTTCTTTGGCTCTTGATGATTTAATAATGGATTATAATCTTATAGACCCTTTACAACTTATCAAATACTCAAAGAAAAAAGATATATACACATATTATTCAAAATGTTATCATTCTTGGTCAAGGTTAGATTTTTTTCTCATATCTAACTATCTTTCTCATTTATTTTTGAATTTTATTATTGAGCCCAGATTCCTCTCAGACCATTCTAGAATTTTATTAAAATTAAATCTAGATTCTAAGCCTGCTCATATATTTAAATGGAATTGTTGGACATTGAATAACAACTTGCTTTCTAATAAAGAAATTAGTAATTTGTGTATAGGAATAATTCAGGATATGGAAAATAATTTAGATTCAACTGATATTCCCTATGATATTCAATGGGCGGCTTGTAAGGCAAGGTAAAGGGGAATGTTTATTGATAAGGCCTCATACCTTAAAAAACAATTCAATAACAAAGAAAGACTGTTGAAACTAAAAATTCAGTCTCTTGATAATCAATTTAGATTAAATTCAGATTCTGATGTTTATAAACAAATTATAGATTCTCAAAAAGAACTGATTTTATTACATCAAAATAATCTTTCAATACATGAGCAAAGATTATTAGCCACCTATTCTGAATGGGCTCAAATACCTTCAAAAACCCTAGCTAGAATAATTAAAAATAATCTTGATAGGCCCAAATTATCACCCATACTATTCAAAGATCAACTATACAACACAGACAAGGAAATTATGCAAATGTTCACATTACTATATACTGATTTATATTCCAAAACTTCTAAATCATTAGCAAATTATCATATTAACAGTTTCCTAGGGTCTATTACATTTCCTATTTTGAATGAAAATCAGCAAAGTATTCTTTCGGCCCCACTAAGTCTTCTTGAAATCTCTGACTCGATTGACAGACTCAAACTTGGTAAATCCCCAGGACCTGACGGTTTTACCTCTGAATTCTTTAAATCCTTTAAGTCAGTAATTGTGCCCTTCCTTCTCAAAGTTTATAACTATATCATAATAAATGACATATCAGATCTCCATTGGAACACTTCAAAAACTATACTAATCCTAAAAAACAATAAAGATAAAACAGACCCCCATAATTACAGACCCATTTCATTAATCAATATAGACATCAAAATCTTATCCTCTATTCTGGCTAATAGACTGAAAAAGGTTGTATCATCAATTATTTCCCAAGAACAGACAGGTTTTATGTCTCATAGACATGCATGGGATAACACCCTCTCGATGGAATCCATCATTCATCTTACAAAAAATGACAATAATCCAATTTATGCACTCATTCTTGATGCATCCAAGGCATTCGATAGAGTGAGTTGGGACTTCCTCTTTCAAACAATGTCATGCTTCAATTTTCCCATCACATACATTAATTTAATCAAATTTCTCTACAAAGATTCTTTTACCAAATTGTATATTAATAGTTCCACATCACACCCTATAAAGATTACTAGAGGCATGAGACAGGGATGCCCTTTATCTCCCTTTCTTTTTAATTTGTATTTAGAACTGCTACTTCTATATATAGCACAAAACACATGCCATAGGATTCCTAGGATTTTACACAATAATTTACTTTTCTCCGCTTTTGCAGATGATTTAGTTATATACCTTCAAACTCCTATCACAGATCTTAAAAAAATAATTAGTTCCATTGAGACATACTCTCTAGCATCGGAATATCACATCAATTCCCAAAAGACTCATATCTTCCCTGTTAATCACTTAGCACATAAATCATACCTATTTACGGACTCTTATTATCATATTAGTTATGGGGCTAAATAATTGGGTATTAACATGGTTCATAATAGCCTTTCTTCATTTCAAAATAATTTACATAAAATATGGACTTCAATAATGTTAGACATGCGTAGGTGGGAACTTCTCAATTTATCACTTCTTTCCAAAGCAGCAATTATTAAAATGAATATTCTTCCTAAATTTCTTTACCAATTTAACTCTTCTGATCAAATCATTCCTAAATCTTTCTTTGATAAAGTTAATAAAGAATTAGCTAAATTTTTGTGGTTTCCTAAAACAGTTAGGATTTCTTACTCTAAATTATCAACTTCTAAAGATAAGGGAGGTTTAGGACTGCCAAATTTGTATCTCTATTATTTAATTGTTTCGGCAAACAAACTACTCTCCATTTCTAAACTGAATAATACTTATTACAATCAATGTCCAACTTGGGTGAAATTATGGCATCAGTATATTATATCCAAGAACATAAACCCGGCTGCCATTCCATTCATCTCCATAGATATTTTGAACACTCTTAAAATCTCGAATTTCCTAAAGCATAAGGTCAAAACATTTCAGGAGTTATTAAAGCTTATTTATTTATTTATTTATTAATTTAGATAATACTTTTCAGGTATACTACAACCACTTCATCTGAACCCCAACCTTAAGTTGGATAATATACCATTCAATCTAACAAACTATCCCCTTATAAAAAATTTGAATGTTTGGGATCTCCTGAAACATAAAGATCTGTCCTTGGCTAATCTTCGAAACACACTGAAAGTTAACTGTAAATATACCATAGTATTACGTCAGCTGAGGGATGTGGTTTTGGCCAAATGTGTTCATACCATGCCAAGGGATCATGATTTTAATAATTTAGAAATTATAATTAGAACATTATTGTTACCTGAGAAAATGGTATCAAATTCTTATAACTTGTTAAATTTATACAAGATTCGGTATGTCTCTTTTCTAACTACTGGGACAAACATAATTCTCAATTAAATGAGAAACAAAAACTCTTGGCCATTAGAAACACTCTGGAACACTCCCCTTTCAAGAAATTGTTCTATACCCAACTGATGATAAGTAATAATGCTTATCATACTCCCTCCAAACTCAATAAATTTGATGCTAGTAATTCTCCTTCTTGCCCTTGTTGCTTCTTTCCTAAAGCTGATCTTTTACATATTTTTTGGTATTGCCATTACTCACATAAACTCTGGACTTCCTTGAAAGTAAGGTTACAGAAAATGGGTTATCATAAATCCACTTTATCATAGGAAACTGCAATTCTACACATACCTATATTACATCTTTCTAAATCAGACACACGTGTTCATATTTATTTGCTCTCTCATAAAACTTTACATTTCCAGAAATTGGCTGGACCGTACTAAACTTAATTGGAATGCTTTTAGAACAATGGCTTACTTGTACATTTCAGCACAAAAGACTTTGTTGAAAAGTCCTAAAAAAATGGCTTTAAATAATAAAGTTTTGGAGAAGGTCCTTTCTATTATTAACTATGACTAATAGTTTCTAAACTTTTATCTTCACATAGTATGGAATTTACTCACTCTTTTATTTCACTTATTCCATATTTATAATATTATTCCATCTTTTACACTTTGGTTACCATTTGTATATATTGTATATAATGTTTGATTTTTATTTTCTCTCACGTTAATGAGTTGTAACGTCCTCTACAAGCTGTATAACTTCAATCAACTCCTAAATGACTATATGTACAATGTTTTGTTGTTTGATGTTTTGCTTTATTCTATAAATCAATAAAGAGATTTTTGACAAAAAAAAAAGTTAGAGCCCATTTTAAATTTATTGTTTAAACATTTTTCCAGTAGGCAATGAAGCAAAAATGCATTAACCAATAATGACAAAACTGCCCTAGTCAGAACATTTCCATCATAAACGTCTACTTCCACACACAACTGCATTTTAAATTTATTGTTTGAACATTTTTCCAGTAGGCAATGAAGCAAAATGCATGCACCAGTAATGACAAAACTGCCCTATTCAGAACATTTCCATGATAACAATCTACTTCCACACACAATATATAAATACAGAATCACAGCAGTGTATGCCATAGGCATGTTGGCTACAGTAACCTTTGTGTGATACTCTGCAGGTGTGGGTATGTCTGTTTAATAGCTTACAGCTTACTATGAAAAAAATCAGTGCTTAAAATGACAAGAGCTCTGTAACATATCCAGCAAAGCAGCAGTCAATCCCCTGCACACTGACATATAAAATAAGCTCTTATTAATCAAAAATATTTCAGTAAATTCTCAGCTCCTACCTGCATTATGCATGCAATGAAATTTTTTGCCAATCTGGAAAAAGGTGGGGTCTACAACTTTGAATCTTGGGGGTACTATACGTAATTATAGCCTGTTTTAAAAGGAACAGTCAAAAAATGTTCGCCTTTTTTATTCAAGAAATTTGGGCAAAACCAAAAATAATGGACAGAGTCCCAAAAAGGAACAAATTTTAAACATTCTTTTTTATTTGTAAACCAGGTAAGCCTACTGAGAAAGGTAAGGAAAAAATACCTGCCCCAAAAAAATTAAACGAGCAGCTGCAACTGTTGCCTTGGTGTGCTGTGTTTTCATAAGTGGTGTGCATGTTAAAAAAAGCACTTGTTTAAAGAGGAAAAAAGTTAAAAGAAAACCAGTTTGTGGAGCAAACAGCAGTAGGTATCCAGCTACACATTTACCTGAGAAGTCAGTAGCCCGTGGCAGCCATCTACATAATTTCTGTTATAATCAACCAGTCCCTCTATTTCTGTTTTTGTTAAGCTTTTCTGAATGAAAACAGAGCTCAGTGACCACTTCAGCAAGCTGGTCTTCAGTATGTGGAAGAAAACACCTTGTGTCTGTATGTTTTTATATAAATGCATTTGAAGTGCTGTAATGCATGAACCTGATCACTGTATGTTGAAGCAGTACTAGTTTTTTCTATAATTAATTTAAATTAAAAAATATATTTTTTTGGAAATAATTGCTGCTTGCTACACTTCCTTTTACATCTGGGTAACGCATCTTTTTTTTTTGGTGTGGGGAGGGTAATATTTTCTACTCTTTGCTTCACAACAGTTGCTCATTAAATCAGAAGCACATGTGAAAGAACACTGCTCCAGATAGTGCATGCCCTAAGTATATAAAAGCTTGAGTGAAGGCAGCATTTCATTATAAATGTACAGCTACTCTTAACATCTATCAAATCCATAAAGACAGAAAATCAGATGTCAGCTATGGCTATGAGCTTTACAACAGGAGTAAAGTCTGCATACTAAAAACACCCATCAACATTGCCAGCAGCCAGTAGCTGAAGTGATGCACACAACCAACAAGTATGCTGGATCAGCCAAACACATCAGACATTTACTTTTCAGAATGTTTTTTACATATAAATTGGTTCTACTGTGAGACGGCAGCTATGTGCCCCAGGTTTCTTTCTCTTTTACTAAGTGCTGTGCAACCATAAACGTATATAAGTAAGAATGCACTGGGGTAAAGTCAGTCACATGGATAAAGTATGGGGACTCGCTACATTCACAAAAAATGAATGCTTATAATGAATTCTCCTGCATTCTAAGCAGGTGCATCTTTCAGCATGATTGCTCTATCCAGTATCTTTCCTTGTACTCTAAATTTTACTTTTCGTAATTAGATGTATACTTTCCCAGGTACAATAGCTACTGTTTCAAAAGTACAAATAAGCAATATGAACAGCATACATTGCCTTAACCTGGGCAGCCTATGTATCCCAACAGCACAAAACAGAGATGCATACAGATTTAAAATACAAAGCTAAAACACTTGGAAATCCAAGTACAAAAATTCTGCTTGCCATGTATGCAAATAGAATTGAAACCAGTAGAACACCAAACATTGCACAATTTGAACAATACTGCATCATTTTTTCAACTTTCACAGACATAATGTAGCAACTATGTTTGTAATGCAAGTGAACAAAAGTTCTTTATACAGGAATCTTTCTCTGGGAAAATGTGATAAGAGGAAGAGCAGGAACTTCAACAGCATAAATCAACATTTAATATTCATTACACTTTTTTGCTGTTACATCCTTCACATTATTTACTGCACATCATCCTGTACTATTGTTTAGTTCCTACATGTCAGACTAATAATTGGAATGAATCAGAAAAAGGTGGTCAAAATCAACAAACACATTCCTCAGTCTTTTGCTGATTTCATCTATGCAGAATAATAGTAGAAATTATACCATTCATTCCACTTGGCAGCATTTTTCTTTCATGTACAAAACATAGAATGAATAGTGTGAGTTTTGTAGGAGGTTGAAAAGACATGATTAACCTCAAGTATTTTCATGAGATTGCATTTAAGTTATTGTATTTTTACAAAACCTCACATTCTTTCAACATCTCAGTAAGCCTCAAAAAAGAGCATCACAGAAAAGAATGACTTGTGTTATTTGTTACTCATTCCACTATAGAACACTGGTGGCACTGAAACACATGCAGGGTCTATCTTATTATTTTAAATCCAACAGCAGCTATAAAAATACAACTTTGAGAAGCACTCAAACACTTAAAATGCAGCTTTGTTTAGTTTACCTAAATACCAGAAGGCTATGTAGTGGAATAACTACTCAAGGGAAGGAAATCTAATTTTAAATCCTCAGACTCTAGCATGATTCAGGTAATACTCTGTGGACTTGAAAGGTGCAAGGAAGAATAAAAAGTAAAACCAGCTTAAGATTCACCAGCTCCTTTATCTGATTTATTTTTATACTCTGCATATAAATGATAGGGAACTCCCATTTATGCCAAAAGTATATTTTGATCCCAGTGCATAGAAGTTAAGAAAGTATATCTGTGTACCTTATATCTTTTGAAACATCACACATGAGCCCACACAGGATGCCATTTACTCATGTCTACCATTCTGTAGTTTGAAGAACATGCTAAGTGTGATCTTGTCAGACTCAATAATTTTAGTACTCCTTGGGAACCAATAGAGTTAAATTTTTTGACCTAGCATTTCGTTACTTTCAAGTCATTCAGACCCAGGCTGAGTCTGAAAGTTTAACAGGCACTGGGGTACATGACAGAATTTAATTAAATGCCCTATCCATTCTCCACTCACAGACACAGACCCTAACTAGAAAAATAATTATTTACCACTATATATGATTTAGAAGCATGCTCGCTCTCAAATGGGCATGAACCCACAAGAGTATGTACATGTGCACACACACAAGCTCACACTACTATAATTCACTGCTTACAAGAATTAAAAAAAAAAAAAAACACTTTTAGACACCAGCTAATAGAAGTTATTGAGTGTAATCTCTAGTCTATTAAATGGTACTTCCTAAAATGTCTTCCTGCTGTAGCTCTATCAGTCAAAATATTCAACTGAACTGTTAAGATTGTTGACTAACCAAATCCTTCGAATATACATAAAAACAAAGGACAAAATACATTTCTGAACAACGTAAGTTAATAAAAAATAGGTCTGCAGTTTGAAAGTTTGCAAAAGTAAGGGCTGTGAAAAACCCAAAAGATGACCAAACTTGGTGAGTGGCAGAATAAAACTCAACTATACAGACAAAAGAACTAGCACTAAATGACTGGACTCCCCAAAAGACCCATACAAAAGATTTATATAACTATTGTCAAGATCTCATTAGACCTGCTACACAAAATTGCAATATAAAATGACTAAACAACAGTCCCTTCAACTCCTCTAAATCTGGAGTATAATAAAAGACATGACAACAAAAAACATACATTGCAAGCAAACCCCCTTCTTTGTGAAAACCCACAATAATATTGTCAGTACATTCTTATCTGTATGTATCTTTTCAAATGTCTACCAACACATAACTTACAATTGCTATCTAAGAACCTGTATGGCACATTGGCACCCCTTCTTTTTAGGTAACTAAGGTAGTAAACAAATACAAATATAAATCTCTTTCTAGTATGTATGTACACACACACACACACACACACACACACACACACACACACACACACACACACACACACGCCAGCTTACTCACTCTGAAAAGCGTCCAGATTCTGCAGCACAACTGTTTCCACTCCACTCCATCTTCAGTCAGTCCTCGCAAAAGAATCGCAAAAGAAAACCCATCAGACCATCAGCAGAAACTGTTTCTAAAACCATTTGTTTCAGTTCCCGCTCGCGCCATGCGATGATGTCAGCATACTTTTCACCCATAGTCCACGCTGGAGTCTGGAATTCAAATACCTGATGCAGAAACAGGTTGCAAACACCTGTTGTGTCTGTGCGATGGGACAGGATGCAAAGGGCGCTCTTAAAGAGGAACGCCTGCCCTTTAAAAAAAAAACTTTTTTTTAATGAAAATAAAACTAATCCCAACTAGCCGATTCCAGGGGGGTGCAAGTGCACCCCCTTGTACCTGCCTGCAGCCGCCCTTGATCAGGAGTTAACTCATTTCAGCCAGGTGACACCTGTAGGTGTTTCTGCAGTTACATCCTATGGATGCCTCTACGTGCCAAATTTTACTTGATCATATTTGCATTAATAACAGTGGCAGCTGGTGACTTCAAATTAAAGGGGGGCTGCAGGAGATAGCTGAATTGGTGGGGCCAATGAGAAGAGGTGTGGCCAACTAGAAAGGGGTGGAGCTATGCTCAAAAACACAACTGGAACTTTAATTAAATACACTGCCCTGGGTGCCAAATCGTCATTACGAGAGTCCAATCAAGACAAAGTGAAGTGTAGAAGAAAAAAATATTTCAGTGCATTGGCTACATGACAGCTTACTTAATATCTAGATGGAAACAAAAAGGTTGTGAGGCATGAAAAAATAAATTACTTTTTAAATACATTACTGGAGTACTAATCAAAATCAAGTATAAAAAACAAGCTTCTCCTTGCACTGCAGTTCTAATTATAACATATTTAGCTTTATAAAAGCAGCAAGTAACATGCTGAAAGTAGAAATCTCTGTGAAACCCCCACTTGTAAAAATGTTTCTTATCCAAAAAAGACCTGCTGCCTGACAACAACTATCTACTTGTTTCATGGGGAAAACATGATCAAAGTAAAAAATTAACAGCAAACAAAAACAAGTTCAAGATAAATTGCTTAAAGGATTACTGCACAGGTTATGGACCACACATGATAGACTGGCATTTTGTTTAGTTTATGGGTAAAGCCTGCAAAGATGACTGCAAATCTCCAACAAATGTAATTAGCTTCTGAAAATACTGTAATCCTGTCCTTTATTGCAAATACTGTCATATGCATTTCAATACCTAAGGCTTGTACATTATCTAGTTATGTAAATATTCTCTGCATGGCAACAACAAAAAGGCTTTCAGTGTTGGTAATTATTTAACAGTATGCTTATTAAAGGTAACTTGCATCTTACAATCTCAGACAAGCTTACCCAATGGTCATTAAAGCATTGCTACTTAAACACAAAGCAACAGGGCACTGCAACAGCATGCATTTTCTGAATAATAAGAAGCATAAATCAACAGTATAAAAATATGACAGAAAACCAGAATATTCTGCAAAATCAAGGACAGATGAAAAGCCACTGTTGCACTTGTGTCTACCTTGGATGGTGGAATACTCTGCACACTTACACTGCATAACTGCTCCTTGCCTTGCTTGGACACATCCAGAGTCACTACATGGGGGAGTGGGGTTCAGCAAGTAGGTCACAGTTTGAAATGTCTCTGGCTGCTGGTGATGGCTCTGACACTCATACCTCTCAACCTCAGAGCAAGAAATCTGGACAAAGCCATACATAGAAGTGGGACACAGGCCCAAATTAAGGACAGTTTTTAAATATTGCTCTTATAAACTTAGAAAGATAATAGAATAGTAGTAGGTCTTGCATTAGTATGAAATTTCTGAAGGATAGGAAATCTGAAACTCAAATGTCTGCCATTAGTTTCTAACTTCAGTCTTTAATGATTTGCTACTAATTTGCCAGAAAACCACAATTTTATGAAAAACAGACCAAAAATGTGATGCAAAAATATAAAATTGTCACACAATACATCTGGGAACCTGTCAAAGAAGGGACACCTTTTTAATATTAGTACTGTTAACTTGAGCAGCTGACAAAATAAGCGCATCTACATGCATTTCTGAAATAAAAGTAATCTATAACTCTGATCATTACAGTTATTTATAATTGTAAACCCTCAATGTTTTCTTCCAAAATTGCCATTTTGTGGAGGGGTTATTAGGGGGAGAGCAACATTTTGAGCCAAAATTGGGGACAGTTGAGAGCTATGGATATTCATAATTCTATAAAGTGATTTATTTCCACGTACCTCTCAACCTCTTAATGCTTGAAATCTGGACAAGGCCAAATAAATATATTGGGGGAACATACAAACAGTACTAATAATTGCTCTTGTATAAACTTAAGACAGTTGATAGAATAACAGGTCTTGCTTTAGCATACATTTTTCTGAAGGTTATAATGTCTGAAACTCAATGTCTGTCATTATTTAGTGACTTCATTCCTAAATGATTTGCCAGAAAACCACAAATTTTATGAGGAACAAACCAAAAATAAGAAGCAAAAATCTAATCATTCTGCAAAAATCGGGACAGTTGAGAGGTATAGTTCAGCCGGGGCTGTCTGAGTTTGCTGCCCTTCCCCCCTCACAAAATCATGGTCGAATGGAGCCTCCCCCCTGCAGCCATTCCAATGTCCCATTCCTTGGTTATTTCGCCCCTTTACCATAAACACTGTAATGTGTATACTGATTTACTTCTGCGATGATATGGATTTCATTTGAAAGTTTTATTTTGCATTTTACAGCACATACCCTAATAGATATCTGTTAAAGAAAGCAATGCAGTCTAACAATGAAATAGACATAGTAGTAAAACTTCTCTGCCCTTGAAACTCACATTCATTGAGAGAGCATTGAAACCCATATTCAAAGAAAATACATTTTGCCAGTGGCAGATAAAGATTAATTTTGGGCTGTTTTCAAATCATATGTCCCTTGAACATGAAACATATATATGCTCTTTGATACACCTTCCTGATTGTATTAAATTATATTCCTTGTACAATACATGACAGTTAGAGGGCATTTTAAATTTATTGTTTTGAACATTTTTCCAGTAAACAATGAAACAAAATGCATGCACCAATAATGACAAAACTGCCCAATTCAGAACATTTCCATCATAAAAGTCTACTCAAACTTACATTTCCATCATAAAAGTCTACTCAAACTTTTACAGTCCACCAGTGTCAATAAATATGCACAATCTCTGAAGAAGTAAAAGTTATCCAAATTCCACATTAAAGAAATCTGTAACTAATGAAGAGGTTGCTGCTAGCAAACAACTTTATATGTCATTGTTTCATCTATAAATAAAGTGGTTGTTGCCCTTGAGGAATAAATTGCCCATGTTGTATTAAAAAATAATAAGCTAGTAATATCGCAGTAGGGAATGGATGGCAAACTGATAACAGGTTCATAGTTACTAGGTACCTTCGCCAAAAAGGACTGCAGCATCCACCCCATTTACAACACAGTACAGTATCAGCAATGCATCTACCTACTGTGGGAGTAGAACCCACAGCCTTTTGCATCAAAAGCAAGTACACTACCTGTTGTGCTATTTACAATGCAAGTAGACTCCCCATAAGCAGTACTAAAGTTTTGTTCCCCTGCAGCTCTCAGCTCCTTATAAAATCTACTTGACACTCCGCTGTATCGCTGAACTTTGCAGCACAAGAAATCTGGAAAAAGCCAAAATTTATTGGGGGGGCCCAAAAACCAGGGACCCATTTTAAACATTGCTTGTATAATGTTGGAAAGTTGCTACAATAAAATGCTGTGTTGCCACCATACATTTCACTGCCAAGTCTTGAACCCAGGGGAACCCTGTGCAAACCAGTCAGAGAAACATACCACTATGCCAAATCAGCTGTTTTGTGAAAGAGAGGAAGACTGAAACTTAAATGACTACCATTTAGTGAATTCAGTTCTCACCATAGCTGTCAACCTCTTAGCGCAAAACACCTGAACAAAGCCAATAATGGGGGAATACAGCCCCCAAACATATTCAGTGAATTCAGTTCTCACCATAGCTCTCAACCTTAGCACACAAAACCTGGACGAAACCAATAATGGGGGAATACAGTCCCAAAAATAAGGACATATTTCAAATATCCATGTTATAAACTTAGAAAATTGCTAGAATAAAAGGTCATGTAC
Organism: Protopterus annectens; assembly: GCF_019279795.1. NCBI lineage: Eukaryota > Metazoa > Chordata > Ceratodontiformes > Protopteridae > Protopterus > Protopterus annectens. Next base: position 1,132,706,297 of record NC_056739.1, read on the forward strand.
TTTCTGAAGAATATGAAGTCTGAAAGTCAAATGCCTGTTATTTTTATTTAACATTTGTTAACCAGGAAAATCTGACTTGGAACAAAAGCCAATTTTCAGCAGAGAAGGGAGAAACATGCCTTTGTAAGATGGGAAGACATGCAAACTCCACACAGAAAGCACCCCAGCCAAGAATCAAACCGGAGAACCTGTAGCTGTCAGGCAACAATGCTACCAGTGCACCACTGCACTATTGACTTTGCCAGCAACAACAAACATACAGAAACCACAGATTTTATGAGGAACAGAACAAATATGATGCAAAAATCTGCAAATTTGTTACAAATGGTGGTGGGTGGGGAATTCAGGCTCTTACTACCTGCACCCAAAGTACAGGGTTCAAGCCTGAGTATTCTCTACACACCACCATGTGTTCTCTCGAGCCACCAGTATGTAGCAACTGGGGCATTTCACACACACACACACACTGTCTATAGCACCCTACCTCCATAGCAGTGGCTCTGTAGCACCCTACCCCTCCATAGCACCCTATCCCTCCATAGCAGCAACTCCATTTGTCCTCCATAGTTCCTGTAGCAGCCCGCACAAGCTGTTTCCCTGTGAGATGTCACAAGAGTAGGCTGGAGCCTCCAGCCTGTGGGTGGTGCAGTCCAGTGTCCTTCTGGTCTGTTTGGTCATCACCGCACAGACTTCTGGGCTGGCAGGGCAGAGATCCTTATCCAGACTGCCTAACACAGCATTCTGTAGTTCTGAGTACCAGGAACTCCAAGCACGCATGCGTGGAGTTCTGGGACTCACAATGCTTTTTTCTTTTTTCTTTCTACAGGTGGGGGGACTCTTTAATTTTTATTCTTTTCTTTTTTTTTTCTACAGGTGGGGGAGCTGCAGTCCTATAGCCCCTGCCTATGTGATTTGTGGTGGTGCAGCATTTCCTTTAAGGCAGGGTTTGAGACTGCTCTGTAGGCCAGCCACAAGTCACCTCTTAGTAGTATGTATGATAGAGTACAGTGCTAGGCCCTTCAGTTTGTCCATGTAGGTAATGTCTTGGAAGTCACTGGATTTTCTTAGTGAGAAACTTCTAAGATCTCTCCAGCTGCTGCAGGTGTCTGGTGAGGTACATGCAAAAGGGAGCATTGTACTCTATTATTGGTCTGATGAGGGACAAGTACAGTGGAGTTCCAATATCCTTAGTCTTGGATGCTACGCCCTCATTTATGAGGCATGCAATGTAAAGGGTCTTCATTACCACTGTGGACACTTGATGATCAAAAGTGAGGGTGTTATCAGCCTGCATTCCCAAATCTCTCACCATTGGGTTAGAACATGGGGGTGTTATTAATATTGTAATTTGTAGGGACTTCTTTCCCAAAAAGAATAATAGTGCATTATTTTTGGTTAATTTTAAGTCTGTGGCTTTGGCAACAATCATTTATGCATGTAAGCACATTTTGTAGTTTGTCAGCATCACTAGGGGATCCAGTGATTGCTCCCAGTTTGCAGTCATCAGCAAACTTGTTGAGCCACAGGCCATCTTTTTTCACCTGATTTTCTGAGAAATGCATTCCAAACAGTAGGAGGCCCAGTACAGACCCTTGTGGGACACTTCTGGTAACAGGTTTACTGGTAGAGGTGGAATCCCCACCTATGACTGTATGCATTCTGCTGGTGAGCCAGTTGGCTACCCATCTAATGACGTATGAGTTAATCCCCAGGTGGGTGAGATCCGCAATAATACCTTAGTGGGGGATTGTCTCAAAGCCCTTTGCCAAGTTGAGACAGGTAGTATGTACTGATTTGCTTTCATCCAGGGCTTTGGTGACATTCTTGAAGAATTCTGCTAGGTTTAACAGGCATGATCTGCCCTTGATGAAGCCAAACTGTGTCAGGTGAAGAATTTGAAGGTCACCGGTGTTCTTGTTGATAAGGTCCAAGATGATTCTCTCCATGGCCTTACACACATTGCTGGTCAGGGTTATGGGTGTATAGTTCCCCGGGTCAGTTGAGGGACCCCCTCAGTGCAAGTGTATTATGGTTGCTGTGTTCCTCTTTGCCAGGAGAAAGCCAGTACTTAAGACTGTGGTTGAAGGGAGTATTCAGTGGTTCTACTAACTCTTGCTTTAGACTGTTTAGTAAGCAGCCTGAGATGTTGTCCTTTCCCATAGATCTTGTGTTTTTGGCATTGATGAGTGTGGTTACATCCTGTTATTTGGAGATAATAGGTAGAGAACTGTTGACAGGTATGCTGTGGGGTATGAGCGGTGGAGACAACGGTGTGAAATTGTTGCCAAACCTGTCTGCAAACAGGTTGGCTATGTCTTCAGGTTCAGTATGAGTGGTACTGTCCACTCTGAATTTGGTGCAAATCTGGTCCTTCCATTTTACATTACAGACATAGCTAAAGAATGCCTTGTGATTATCCTTAGCTATGGATGCTAATTTACTTTCATAATTAGCTTTAGAGAACTTTACAAGCTGTTTGATTTGCATGTTCAAGCTATGGAGGGTGTTCTGCTGAGACTGTTCATTCTTATTCCTGGACATCAGTTTCTTTCTCTTGTTGTATAATCTGTTTATGTTAGATGTCCATCAGGACAGCTTGCTTTTTATGAGCAAGTTTTGATTTCTTCTGGTACAGCTAAGTCCATAGACTTATAAAGTTGTTTATACAGGGCATTTGTGTACACCTTCATATAGGACACTCTGCTGTCAGTGGTTGCAGTAAGTTTGAAACTATATATGCCATTGCTTAAGAGGCTATATTTTGCTTTGTAGAGATGTTTCCATCTTTTTGTTCCAGGGGGAGGTGGGCAGGTATGATTGTTACTTTGAACATGACTGACTTATTGTCAGACCTTACCAGGGAGGATCTCCCACATGGGGTGGTGCAGAGATCTCTCATGTTGGTAAATAGTAGGTTAAGGACATTCAAGCCCCTTTTGGGGATGCAGACTAAATCTTCCAGAGCATTTGTGTTTACAAAGTGCAGGAACCTTAGAGCGAGAGTGTTTGAGCTCATATGTGTATCCCAATTGATGGAATGATAGTTAAGATTACCCATGCCTAGCATATTTGGCTGAATTGTGAGTGAGTCAAGTAGATCCAGGAAGACACTATGTGATTTTCATGGTTCATGTTGGTGGACCTGTAGTCAACAATGACGTGGAGGGGGGTTTCTTTCAGTTAGTTGGACTTGGGGTAACTCTAGGAAGTTGTACTGCTTAACCAATCTTGAGGTGCGCTTGTCTTTTATGAAGATGAATACACCTCCTCCTTTGGTTCTTTCTTGTTCATTTTACATCCTGATTGTGTGAAAGCCATTATAGCTTTTCATGGCCTGAGTACTCTCTGCAGCTCTAAACCATGTCTCTGTGACTGCACAGACATCGACATCTTCTCAAGTAAGACGTGCCTGCATTGAGTTTTGTTTCTGGTTTAGACTCCTAGTATTAAGTAGCATAACCTTGAGTTTGTTGTTTGATGATATTTTTGCATCAGGAGCTTTATTCTTATGACATTGCTGAAAATGTCACAATGGGGGAAGCAAGTACCTTGGCCAGCAACCAAAAGGCAAGATGTGACAGATGAAGACCATCCCTGTCTCTGTCAACCATATCATCCCAGCCTGACAACTACTGGATCCCCCTGGAGTGACACTAGTAACTAGGCCCATTGTTGAAGTCGAAAGTTCTTTTGTTTGTAATGAGGCATCATCCTGTGTGAAGGTAGAATGCTGCTTAGGACTATGGACATACCTGTCTGCGGCATATAATCTTAGGGGTCAGTCATATCTCTCTTCATATAGCCCAGTGGAGTATGTCTTGAGTTATTTATTGCAAAATGGAGTACGACAGAAGTATAACCGTGGTTGCTGTTGAGAGACTTCAGTGCATGTGTGACTTTGTGGATCCTGGCATCTGACAGGCAGCTGACTGTGACTTTCCCCTTGTACAGTCTGGTGAGGGGGACATCTTTGTGTCTCACTATGGATTTGTTTTGAGGTATTTTGCCTTAAGGGCTTAATGGGTGAGACACTAATATGTTTGTTTTTATGTGTAGTGGGTTCCATTGGGACTGTCGTGCAGAAGGTTTGCATTTGCAAGGTCTCTGTTCTTTTGGTAAACTTCTAATGAGTACCTCCGCGTATGTGGCTTTATGTGCTTTGCACTTGATTTGTTGAAGAGGTAAAGTGTGTATGCTGACAGTCTGTTTGATATCTGGTTTACTGTTACCTGAGAGAGAGGGCATTTATTCTAGATTCATTTTATACTTGCATCTCTCACATATTGTATTGGTAAGTTTTAGAAGTACATGGCTATCACTGTGCATGAGACAATAGAAACCTAGCTGTGTAAAAACACAAGTACCCTTATTAAGTATAGTTAGATGGTTGTTGTTAGCAGAGTGATTTTGTGAGCAGCAACAACTGGGTGTGTCTATGAGTTACATAGGTGCCACCCCAGAGGCTGTAATAGGCTCCCACTGTGTGTGAAGCAGTGCTCAATGACCCTGTTCAGTCGCAACCTTGACTACTGGTTGGGTAATTGTACAGTCACCTCTGAGCTGGCACCCATATCCTTCATGGACAGGGCCATCTGGTGCTGCTTACAAACACACTGTGTTAAAAACAACCATCCAACTATGCTCAGTAAGGGTACTTGTGTTTATACACAGCTAGGCTTCTACACGCCCTAGTGCTATTAGGCTAGTAGTCTCATATGAACTTATGAAGCTATGTGTTTATGCAGGCCTCACAACCTGTTGTCCTCCACATGGCCTGCTGATGTCATCTTTTGTAAGTTCACCTGCTCCCCTGTACAAATCAGACTTGAGTTGTGGCGCTTGTATTAAGTACTGTGTTTTGTAGTCTGTGTAGTTAGATAGGGGTTCCGTTCTCACTGCAGTCCAATGTGTGTGTGTGTGTGTGTGTGTGTGTGTGTGTGTGTGTGTGTGTGTGTGTGTGTGTGTGTGTGTGTGTGTGTGTGTGTGTGTGTGTGTGTGTGTGTGTGTGTGTGTGTGTGTGTGTGTGTGTGTGTGTCTGTGTCTAGTTAGCAGAGCAGATGTGTATATCCTACAGTTACTTCGCCACTGCCTTGCAGTGACAGTATTTTCATACTTGCTCATGCCTACACATCTATTTCATACCAGTATCCCAATTTCTTGTCTCCCACATGGCCTGCTGATGTCATCTACTATAAGTATCACTGCACTCCTGTATAAATCAGACTTGAGCTGTACACTTGTGTAAAGTACTATGTTCTGTAGTCTGTGTACTCAGACAGGCGGGGGCTCTTTTTTCAATGCAGTCAACTGTGTGTGTGTGTGTGTGTGTGTGTGTGTGCGTGTGTGTGTGTGTGTGCATGTGTGTGCGTGTGTGCGTGTGTGTGTGTGTGCGTGTGTGTGTGTGTGTGAGCGTGAGCTGTTGCTTGACATTACAGAGAGCATTTTGCACCAGCATGATAGACATTGTCATCTTGTCCTCAACAGACACTGCTGATGTCATTAGCTATATTAGATTTCTGGATATGCAGTACTCCCATCAGGGCATAGTCAGAGACTGGTGTGGCGGCCAGGCAGAAGTCACATCATCCTATACAATAAAGTTTACAGTAACATGGCTTTTAATCTATCCATATACATCATGACATAGTGTGTAGGCCCCATGTTATCTTGCTTTGAAAGCCTTGTGGTCTCCCCAGCTGCTACCTGTGTCCAATGAGGTACATGTAAAAAAGGGTATTATACTCTATTAGTGCTGCAATGAGGTTTGACTACAGTGCTGTCATACAGTCCTAAAATGTCAATATGATGGCATGCTTATGATGCACACAACATAGGCTGTCAGTAGCAGTATGGACACATGATGGTTAAAGTTCAGATTTCTATCTAAATGTGTTCCCAGTGCTTGCATCACTAGGTTTCTGCATAGCAGGTCTACTTTCAATGCTGTGATTAACATGGAACTCCACTTTTTAGACAGACATTACAAACACATATTTCTGCATTTATTTGTAGACCATGTGCCTTTGTCACCATTCAGCTGTGTGTGTTAACTCCTCCTGTACTATGCTATCACCATTGGTGGACTCAGTGATTGGACATAATATGGAAAAATCAGCAAACTTGATAGGCCAAAGGCCATATACTTTAGCCTGAACTGTTGAGAAATGCAGTTCAAACAGTGAAGGGCCAAGCACAGATTCCTGTGGTTTGCCAATGGTGACAGCTCTACTGGTACAGGTTGATTCAGCAGCTTTCACATGGTGTATTGTGACAGTGAGCCAGTTGTTTACCCATTACCTGATGTACGGTTTAATCCCCAGCTTGGGGGGTTTTCTCAATGATACATACCTGCATGTGTGATTGTGTTAAAACCCTAGGCCCGATCACAATAGGCAGTATGCATCAATGTGCTGTAGAAACATCACAGATCATCTATGGCATGACCCCGCCCCATACACCTTCCTGATATGGTGGAATCCACAGTTCAACATACCCTCTAAATGGCCTTTGTTCCCATACAAGAGTGTACATCAACATGCATCCACCTGAGTTGGGAGGACAGCACTTGATGTATGCATGTATAGAGACATACTGACTATCCTCAACTGTGAGGTAGACCAACATGTCATCATGGGCTGCTTTTACATGTATATTAGTAATATTCCAGGTGTATGCAACAGATCTGTGTGAGTTGTTAACTGTTACATCAGGTCATCAAAGGCATGTATGATGACAACAGTATCATCTTGTGGAAATTCAACAGGTGAAGGCATTTGACAAAAAGTCACACTGTGGTATTCAATTAACACTGTCACAAGTGGCCATAAACAGCTGTATCACCAGATGGTTATACCAGTGTATGACATACGTGGCATCGCACTATGTTGAAATGTGTGACATGACATATATCTCAGGTCCAGTCATCAGGTCAGCACATCAGGGGTGTCTGCTAGGCCCTTCCCTGCCCCCTAGTTAAATGACGGACATGACAGGTGACATACATATGCTGTGTCCATACAGCTGCCTGAAGGACTGCAGCTTGTGGGCAATTATTGACTCTAACAGTGATTATATCAGTATAATACACACAGTATCAACACATATCAGAGACTGCTGCCACAGCCATGACAACACCTGCATTGATGAGATACATGGAGGGATGTGTTACATCAGGAAATTGCCACACCACCCAATTATAATGTGGACAGCGCACCCTATAATCAGACCAACAGATATATGACCTGTGTCCTGGGGTAGAGGGCAAGTGGTACATCCACCAGCATGTGATCATAGTGCTAACTACTCCCTTGACTGTAACACAAGTGCTAGGTATGTGAAGGGCATACACATCAGAGGGCATACTAATGTCATGTTTCCTAGTCTTCATCACACCAATAACTGAGTACAATGCACCTTTCTCCATGTACCTCCATACACATGTTCTAATGATGTGTAACTGAAGTGTGCCACTTTTGCCACAGTGTAATGTCACACAGCTTATTGTACATACCTAGGTATTCTTTCTGGAGAATATACATGACTGATGGTGCAGAACACCAATCAATTTGTTACACCAAATGCATTTCTGCTACCTGTTCACCTTATGCACACACTGCATACTTAGGTGTTTGGCAACATTAATGTCATTTGTGACAGTATGAATTGTGCCATAGATATATGTCATGCACACAAGACAACTAGCCTTTAGTGTCCATACTGTCACATACAGGTATAGCAGTGTCCCTCCTAACACCTTCTGCAGATATTACAGTACCAGGCCAATGTGCGTGGTTACCCCCATAGAGTGTGGATGTATCATATTAGTTTTCCAGTGTGTGTGTGCAAGCTCATCTGTTACCACTCCACATGACATATGTTATGTCAGAGGAATGGGATTAGTGGTGGTATTATTCAGATATTGCTCATAATTGTGGTTGGTTCTTGTAATGTTTGCCATGATCCTTTACCTGTGGAGACCTCTGCTGGGAGTACACTCATATTCAGGTATATCAGTTTGCACAGCTTCCCAATATGCACTCTACCTCAATTGTATGTCACATCCCTGGTACATGTCTTCTGCATTAGTCATGTAAAGCTGCTTATCTCACACACACACGTCGTCTCCATTGCTATGTCATCTTGTGTGACAGTCACAGACAACAAATTTTCACTGAATAGTTAATACTGTACCATATAGATATGTGCTTGGTGTTGCTGCTACAACCATCTTCCATTGACATTCCCTCCTCTGCTGTACATCTGGAAGTTTCACCTGTACTCTTTCCCTGTGCTCATTTTTACAATTCATCTGTGTGTCTCTGTTCAATACACACACTTCCCCTGAGTGATCGTTTTATATGGTAGTCCCATGTCCTGTTACAGATCATTAACACAGCTTCAGTACAGAATGCCAGGAATGGGCTATCACAATACTGC